>NC_064811.1:101411949-101601949 GCF_023721935.1 Panthera uncia
GAGAGAGAGAGAGAGAGAGAGAGAGAGAGAGAGAGAGAGAGAGAATCCCAAGCAGGCTCTATGCTGTCAGAACAGAGCTCAACCCCAGGCTTGATTTCACCAACTGTGAGATCATGACCAGCTGAAACCAAGGGTCAGATGCTTAACCTACTGAGCCACCCAGCAAACCCCCCCCCACCCTTTTTTATTTTTTAAGAATACTGCAGTTTTAGAAAAACTTCTCAAATCACTTTTTCTATCCGTCATCTCACTTAATCTTTACAATAATCTTGCAAAGTGTGTGTATGTGTGGTAGTAGGAAGGCTTGATTATTTAATGGTTAAATTCCTTTCCCTCTTCTCTTCTCCAGATGTGCAGTAAGTGACTGTTAAGGACCATGTTCTCTACCTCTTTAAAAGTCAATGTACCTAACAAGGTGAAAATACATAGGAGCCTTTCATAAAGACTTCTTGATTGGGGGCTATGGAGTCAGATCCTTCTCATCTCCCTCTTTTTCCGATTAAATCTTTTAAAAATTGACACACAATTACAATTACAAAAAGTGAAGTGCACAAATCTTAAGTGTACATTTAATGAGTTCTGACATATGCATACACCTGTGTAACCCACTCCAATAAAGATTATAGGATGTTTCTCTCATTCCAGAAATTTCCCAATCTTCCCCAATCATTCCAATTGAGTGAAAAAGCTCAAGTTTGACATAGTTAACAAAATTTGCACTAACTTTTAGAGACAACATAATGCATTAAGAACAGATTCTAGAGCTAGAGCCTAGGGAAGTTACTTAATCTCTCTGTGCCTCAGTACCATCACCTTTAAAATAGAGGTAAAAGTATCTACCTCACAGAATCGTTATGAGGATTAAATGAATATCTGTGAAGTTCTTAAACCAGTGTCTAGCAATACAATTCATAAATGTAATAGAATGTTTTATTAAAGACTATAGGTACATGGTACTACACAGATTATAAACTAGTTTCATATAATTTATCTTAGATCACATCTATCCAGTAAAGTAAAAAGGGCTGGCATTATTTGCATAAGCAACCTAAGAGGCAAATTTTTCAGTGGTGATTTGTCTAATGCCTGGGTAAGCACCTGGCAGAACTTGGGACTTGAAACCTGGATGTGTGACTCCAACCCCAATCCTCCTGTTTTGCTTTGTTGGCTAAGGTAGTGCTTTAATCACCTGGCCAGTGACAAGTGTGTGCGATAAATACCAGTCTCTACCCACACATACGCAGACATATTAGAGGATGAACACTGATTTGATTCTCCTACTGCTGATATTGTCGAAATCAGCAATTATTCACGAATAGAGAAATGAGGTGAACAGGTATGTAGTTTGGGAGTGAGAATAATTAAAGAATGAAATAACTAGCTCAATTATATTAATACAGATGCTCACTTCCCATGTTGTGCAATAGGATAAAGATTATCTGAAGTTTCCTGTAAGAGAAGATCTTTCGGGGCGCCTGGGTGGCGCAGTCGGTTAAGCATCCGACTTCAGCCAGGTCACGATCTCGCGGTCCGTGAGTTCAAGCCCCACGCCAGGCTCTGGGCTGATGGCTCGGAGCCTGGAGCCTGTTTCCGATTCTGTGTCTCCCTCTCTCTCTGCCCCTCCCCCGTTCATGCTCTGTCTCTCTCTGTCCCAAAAATAAATAAAAAACGTTGAAAAAAAAAATTAAAAAAAAAAAAAAAAAAGAGAAGATCTTTCAATGGCTGAATTTCTACGCTATGCCTTCAATTCGAACATAAGGACCGTCATGGGGAGTTTGAAAAACTCCAGGCAAATCACAGGCTTCTCTCGTAATGAAGGCTCCTCCACCCAAGCTTGCTATCTTATCTTTGGACTTGAGGTTCAAGAAGAGTGAAGAGTTTTCTTATTGAAGACCGAAACAGCCCACCATGCTCATTGGTTAATCATAAAAGACTTGTCGCTCTGTTTTAGAAGCAAACTCTAGTTTTTGATGAGTCAGCCTGATCCAATTTGTGTACAAAACTGACCACTTCGAACCTCTCTGGTCCACTCACTGTCCACCACCTGTATAGTTTTGTCTAGGACAAAGTGCTCCGCGTAACTAAGGATCAGTAAATGATAGTCAATAATAATGAAATATTAACACCTACCGAGCGTTAAGTATGTGACAGATACCGTACTAAGCACTTTACGTGCATTATCCAACTTCACCCTCAGCAATCCTATGCGTTGCTAACCAGTTTTATGGAAGGGGAAATGGTAGTTTACAGAACTTGCCGAAGGTCACACGCTAGAAAGGTTACCAGAAACTAGTGCTGCCGATCTCAAAGTCTAGAATAGTCACCATTTCACCCAGCTGCCTCAGAAATCTCCCAGCAAAGGGAGCAAGAACAAAACAGGGGAAACGGATACAGGTCACATTTGCCCTCTCGGTACTTGATTCGCCGAGAGCATGACTAGTGGACGCAGGACACCCTGTTACTTCATTAGAAACGCTCAGGAAGGCAGGGAACCCCTCGGCCAAGGCACACTTGCCCTGCAAGACCTTCTGGAAAGAGGCGGCGTCCAGGCGGTCCAGTGCGCGAAACCGCTCCAGAGGCACCGAGATACCCCCGAATCTGTCCGGCTCGGCTCGCAGCACGTCAGCTCCGGC
This sequence comes from Panthera uncia, assembly GCF_023721935.1. Classification (NCBI taxonomy): domain Eukaryota; kingdom Metazoa; phylum Chordata; class Mammalia; order Carnivora; family Felidae; genus Panthera; species Panthera uncia. Next base: position 101,414,583 of record NC_064811.1, read on the forward strand.
GAGAGCGTCCCACCTGCAACCCGGACCGCCCGAGGCCCGGCGGTGCCCTGCCCAGAGCCTTTCGCCGCGGGTCCGCGTGAACACCGCGCGCCAGAAACGCCCGCTCAGAAATGGCGGCATCTTCAAGTCCTCATGCGACCACTCTTTAGGCCCCTAAAATCAACCTTCCGCCTAGGTCAGGAGCGGAGGTCATTACCATAAATTTTAGAAGAGTGCCACCCATCTATCTCAGAGTTGAGTTAACGTTGCCACTTTCGTAGCGCTTTACCGAAGAGATCACGAAGTCCTGTCCACCAGGTCCTCTCAGGAATTTGCCTGGTTCCAGGAAAGCTGAGGAGAAACTTTTCCACCTGTTTTTAAGTCAACAGACGTTTGTCCAGGAATAGGGAAGGCAGGCAGAGATTTAAAAAAAAATCCTCTCAGGAATTTACAATCTAAATAACGGTTGTGTTTACGTAATCCACCTTCCTTTGTAAAAGTCATAACCTCTTCAGCTTCTTCAAAGACGGCGAGTTCTGAAAACGCTCCGTTCTCCCTCTAATTGCGCTCCACTCTGGGGATTACGGTGAAGGGCGGAGCCTCGTTGACTTCTGCCCCGGAAGTTTTTCTTCCAGAGGAACGCGCACGTTGAGCCGCCTTTGCAGTTGCTTCTTTCAGGCTACCTTCTGATCATGTCTTCCAAGAAGAACAGAAAACGGCTGAATCGAAGCGCAGAGAATGGTTCAACCTCACCCTCTTCTGCTTCCTCTTCTTCGGGGCCCTCGGCTCCTCCTGGGCCAGGCACCGCGGCGGCGGCTGGGACTCTGGTGGTGACCAACTTTTTAGAAAAGGGTAAAGAGTTTTGGGTGGGAGACCTGAGGCCGGGGGCGCAACCTGGGAAAGCGTAGACCTAGCGATGCCGCCGTTAAGATGCAGAGGCTTCTGAAAACTGGTCGAGACATAGGTGTGAGAGTAGCACAGAATTTTGTAAGATGCCCGAAGCCACGCCTACACTGAAGAAGTCAGGCAGAAACGGCTTATCCGTGGCTAAGTCAAGCCATCTCTTCTGTGAATTGTTTTGAATTTGTAAGTTATACTTGAAAAACTTTACTTCGTTTAAGATGAACGACATATTTAACTGCGAAGTTGCTTAAAGCTAGCGAGTATAGGGTATACATACAGCAGAAAACTAGACACCCAGTTCAGTGAAGATGTGGATGCATCTTCCTAAGAGCGTTGTGTCTGTGAGAATGAAAGCCTTTAAGGTTTTTTTTTTCTTGTTAGACAGGTTCTGGTATTTAATAACAGCCATCAATTACATACTATTGTTATCAGTAGGTTACTTATGTCACACATATATCTCATTTAATCTTCACAGAAACCCTGGAAGATAGGTACAGTATTATTATGCCTATTTTACAAAGGAAGAATAGTTAACGTGATTGGCTCCAGGTTCCACAGGTTTACTAAGTGGTAGGCGGTATTTGACTCTGAAGCCATTATCCCAGATACCAGCCCCCTTGAGTTAAGAGAACGGATTTGCCTGAAAAGTTATTTAGTTGGTAAAGCTTCTGGGTTGAAGCTGTGTGTTACAGCTTCGAAAAAACAGATCACCAGCCAACCTGGTGGCAAGATTTTTACTTCTGCCTAATGTTGATCCTAATCACAATCTTAGAGTTAATATGGTGTTTTCAGTTTCCTTTAGGGGGTCAGAGGACAACTTGTTCTGTCCTGCATATTCAACCTCTTTTTTTAACTGGACCCTTTTTTATTGAAATTTAAACCTGCTGATTTCTCTTACATTTTAAATCAAAACAAAAGTTCTACATGTTCTTCTTATCACCACCCTCTCTGTCCATCTTTCATTGCCATTTTTTTTTTTAAGATTTGCTTTAAAAAAAAAAGCTTATTTATTTATTTTTGAGTTAGAGAGAGTGTGTGTGGGGGGAACGGGCAGAGAGAGAGGGACAGAGAGAATCCCAAGCAGGTCTGTACTGCGTACACAGAGCCCGAGGTGGGGCTTGAACCCACCAACTGTGAGATTATGACCTGAGCTGAAATCAAGTGTCAGATACTTAACTGACTGACCCACCCAGGTGCCCCTTAAGATTTGGTTTTTAAATAATCCCTTCACCCAACATGGAACTGTATTTTACAACGTGGAGATTAAGAATTGCATGCTTTACTGACTGAGCCAGCCAGGCGCCCCTCATGCCAAATTTCTTAAATGGAGTAGTCTCTATCTCCTCATTTCTCACCTCCTAATTAGCCTATTTCTCTTTTGGTATCCATTCCATCATTCCATGGAAACTGTCCCTGCCATGGTCACTGATCATATCCATGTTGGTAAATACAATGGACAGCTTTTCATTACTTCCCTTACTTGACCTCTCAGCAACTTTTGGTGTTGTCTACCATTTCCTTTTTCTAAAAATAGTTTAATTTTTGACTTATGTGTCATTAAGTGTTCCTAGTTTTTCTCTGTCCTTTTGTTGGTACGTAGTTTTTCACTTTCCTTTGCAGGCTAATCTTCTACTTGGCTGCCAGATGTTTCAGTTCTTCAATTTTTTAGTCCTGAAACCCTTTTTTTCTCTGTACAAATTTTTCTTGGGCAAGCTCATCCAATGTCCATAGTTTTCCATCTATACCCTCATCATTTTTGTAATTATATTTGTAAAATATACTATTTCTGAGTCTTTGTTCAGTTGTCTTCTAGACCAATACTAAAACTTTGTAAGGAAGTTTTTAAAATATCATATGTAAAGCTTAGTGCTGTTGTAAATATAATAAAAAGAAATTACTGGGAAAATAAATTTAAAAATAGAAATTTTTATTAGATTCAACAGATATGTGATTAGTCTGTCCAATTGTAATAAAAGCTTCTAAGTAAACCCTTGTTTTCTGTATTTATCCTTTCATGAACTGGTAAATAGTTTGCTGATCACACTTTGTATAGCATTGCGCTATACCTCTTCTCTTGGATTTTTCAAAGGTACTTAAAGACTGACCTCATAAACTCCTATTTTCACAACAAAACAAACTCAGGACCTGTTCAATTTTCCATTGTAAAATTCAGAATCCTAGGGGTCATCCATGGCATCTCTTTCACAGATCTCACATATCCAGTCCACTACCAAGTTCTGTTTATCACCTACGTTCCTCTTCTTTATTACCACTGTTTCTACCTTGATCTCAAACACCATCATCTGTCACTTGGACTACTACACTAGCCACTCCCCATTTTTCCCCCCACTGTGCAGCCAGAATGATCTTTAAAAACGAACATCTTGTCATGAGCTTGCTTTTCACCCCTAAGTGATCTTCAGTTGCTGTCAGGAGCCCAGCAGCTTCCTATCAGCCTACTTCCCTGGGAGGTCTTGACCTTCCTTACATGGCCCCTTCTTGTCTCCTGCCACTCTGCGTGTACTCAGGTATATAATTCTTCCTTCTGTCCAGTACTTTTCTGTACAAGCTGTTCTGTTTGTCAGGAATTCTCTTTATTCCCTCTTCATTTAGTTAATTCCTCTTCTTCCTTCAGATCTGAATTTCAACATTATTTCCTTAGAGAAGCATTCTCTGGTTCTTCCCAATTAGATTCCACTTTATAGGCTCTCCTCGCCCTCTTGGTCATTCTTTCATTGTATTAATCTTAGTTTACAACTACAGAATTATTCAGTGATTGTTTAATAACTCCCTCATCCTATTAGATCATAAGCTCTGAGAGGCCAAGGACTGTCTGCTTTTGTTCACTTTGTATTCCTAGTGCCTAACATATTATCTGCCATGTAGGCACATAGCAAATGTTTGCTGAAAGAACAACTGAAGAGTGGATGGTTGTTTGAAATGACCTTTACTGTCTCATTAGTTAATTTGGCACATAAAGTGCTCAATAACGTATAGTTAATAGGGAAAGTGGATGTTGAGGTATATTTTTAAAGTATGGTATTGGAGGAATGAGGACTGTAAGAGAATGTGTGGAGATGTATTAGGAAATAAGGCCAGTGAATGAGAGTTTGAACATGATCTTCATTGGTGATAAGGAGGAAGTGGAGTGTTTAGAGAAGCCTGTGATTTGTCAAATTCTGGTGCATGGTGAATGTGCAGGATAGGATGGAAGGAAGAAGAAAACCTATAGTCTTGCCAAGGACTGGATATACCTGGGAGGTAATTTTCAAGAGGGAAGGGTAATTCATTGAGGTTTAGAAAGAAAGAAGTGATAGAAAAGTGAACACTATTAAGTCATCAAAAGGATTCTTTGGTGTTATTGATGAGTAAACTATGTAAGAGACCTGATGCTCGTAGGAAAGTTGAATTTCTTTTCAGCCTCATATTGTGAAATATGCTTATTTTATAAAGTGTTCAGTACTGTTAATCTTAGCTCTGTGTGATGCTTTGTTTTTCTCAGCTGATGACAGAAAATAAGTGTGTTGTGTAGTTATTTTGTAGTGGCAAAAAATAATTAGATTAGATATACCTCATGATTTTATTTTTATTGACTTTTAAACCCAAAGTATCCTTTTTTTGATTATTAAGGAACACCAATATTAGAGAACTATGATTATGGTCTATGTGTCTAATAATAAATTTTGTAACAAAGTTTGTGACAGGCTGAAATTTCGTAAGTGTTTCATTGATCTTGTGCTGAAAAGTAAAATGCTGTGTAGCCATCTAGTACGTTCACTGATTTCATGGATGTTTATTATGCGACTGCTATATTTGGCACTCCTAGGCATTGGAAATACAAGATGAATTTGACCCAATTCCTGCCAAAGCAGCACATGGTTTAGGAGAAAGTCAGACTGAAAAACAAATGTATATTATGATGATAAATGCTAATATCTGACAGCATTGAGTGCTGAAAGAATCAAAAGAAGGACCAAATGTGTACTTGAGGAGGTGGTTGGGTGGGGGTGGACATATCAGCACATCATTTTCAGAAGTGTCGTCAGCTGGGCTGAATTCTGGTCCCTGTCCTTGGCCAAAGTTGAAAACACAGAATGGTCATTTCGGTCAATGTGTACTTGCCTAAGGAATAAGGCCTGTGTTCCTATTTTATCCATATGTTCCTGGGATTAGAAAAGAAAACTCTTGAATTGCTATCATGTGGATCAGAAGTGGAAATGTAACTTAACCCTCCAGAACCAAATGCCAGTTCCCCAGCTCAAGCCTTTGAATACTAGTAGCCAACTCGACTTAGAATCTGTAGTACAAAGGTCGCTATGCAAGTATGAAAAGCATTGTTGCAGGTATGTGCAGTTCTTAAAAAAGTTAGAGATCATATTTCTTAAAAGATGGAAACTAATACCTACCCCATAAGACATCCTCTTTTAGTTAGCACTCAAACTGTCAGTCAGTGGACCCTTAGAAAGGTTTGGTTTTAAGTCTTTTCATTAAAATAAAGAGTATCGGAACTGTGCTTTCTCCAGAGTATGGTAAGTGCATTCATTTGGTTAGTGGCTAGAAGATTTTAATGTACTCCCAACAGAAAGCAGGCTTTAATTTCAGTAGTTATAAAATAGTATGAAAATAATTTTCTTTCCCTTTTTGGTAGATGACAGAGTTCCTAAAACATTCCAAAATTCCCTTGTTCAACTTGGACTCAACACTATGAAATCTGCAAATATATGTATAGGTCGACCAGTGTTGCTTACCAGTTTGGATGGAAAACAAGAGGTAAGAGTCTTTTTCATTTCCTTAGTTTAGAAAGATTTGTGATGTTTTTTATTTTAGTTTTCAACAAAGTTATAAATGAAAAACTATATTTTAAATGACCCTCACATCTATATAAACTTTTCCTTCCTTTGATATCTATGACTACCCTGGAAATAGTAGCCTCTAAATGTCATAATATAGAGAGAGGCCTTTTCTCCCAAGGTGGTGACACACACTAGCAGCCCTGTCTCCTCCAGTTTGTTAATTGTATTTCTTCATAGAAATGTTGTTTGGGAGTATGAGTGTCCTCTCAAATGTGAGTGTCATCACAAATATGTGATTACTTTTCCTGTTTTCAGCTGTTTGTTCTTATTGTTATTCATTATATTTGAGGCTCGAAATCCAGAACCTTTCCTGGATCATTTTTGCCAGGTTGGTCTTTCCTGCTGCTGGCCTCTGCCTCTGCTATGTCTTCTGCTGCTTGATTAGTCAGTGTTCTCTCATCCAGTGGCGTCCTCTGAAAATGATTTGAAATCTATTAGGTGCTGATGGCACAGTTCTCATTCTTTTCATTATTCTTTTTTATTTTTCAAAAAAATTTTTTTAATGTTTATTTTATTTTTGAGACAGAGAGAGACAGAGTATGAACGGGGGAGGGTCAGAGAAAGAGGGAGACACAGAATCTGAAACAGGCTCCAGGCTCTGAGCTGTCAGCACAGAGCCCGATGCGGGGCTCGAACTCACGGACCATGAGATCATGACCTGAGCCGAAGTTGGACGCTTAACTGACTGAGCCACCCAGGTGCCCCTCATTATTCTTAAAAAAGAAAAAGAAAAAAAGTTCTTCACTGTGTTTTGTGAAGACTATAAATATGTGAGCTCAGACCACTATTTGGAGCTGGAAATCTTCACTTCTCTTCGTTAACATTTAAGTCTAATGAGATCCAGGTTCCCATGAAGCTCTTGTGCCAGCTCCTTCACTACTTCCTGGATGAAGTTTATGTGCCAGGCTTACAGTTAGCTTGTCTTTAGTATTTTTTCCCATTTTCTTATTGCATGTTAATGCCTTTGTCTCTTTTTTGTAAATTACCTTTCAGATCTTCTACCGATTTCACCGTGGTATCATTCCTAATCTTCACAAAAAGACATAATTAAGTACTTATTTAAAAAGTTTTTTGGGGGCACGTGGGTGGCTCAGTTGGTTGAGCATCTGACTTTGGCTCAGGTCATGATCTCACAGCTCGTGAGTTTGAGCCCTGCATTGAGCTCGCTGCTGGCAGCACAGAACCCGCTTCTGATCTTCTGCTCCCCTCTCTCCATGCCCCTTCCCACTTATGCTCTCTCTCTCTCTCTCAAAAATAAGTAAATAAGTAAGTAAGTAAATAAATAAATAAATAAAGTTTTTTGTAACTTGTGTCAGATTGTAAGTCCTTTGGGGGTGAGGACTGTGTTTTGCAGATCCATATACTGAGTTGTGCTTAGTTTTCTGCCTTATAAATTAATGAATTTCTATGAATATTTATTTTCTCATATTTTTATTTCCTGTGTTCTGGGCAGGTCTATACAGCCTGGCCTGTGGCAGGATTTCCTGGAGGCAAGGTTGGCCTGAGTGAAATGGCGCAAAAGAATGTGGGCGTGAGCGTTGGTGATGCCATTCAAGTCCAGCCTCTGTTGGGTGCTGTGCTTCAGGCTGAGGAAATGGATGTGACACTCAGGTTTGGTGTTTTTCTTTGGTGACAATCTAAATGAGTGCTGCCCAGCAGAAACAGAACAAGAATCACAAATGTGAACCACATATATAATTTTGCATTTTCTGGTAGCCACTTTTAAGAAGGAACATCAAGTTGGTGAAATATTTCATTTAATATGTAAGTTAGTCATTATTTCAATATTAATATTTAGTATTATACCAATTGTAAAATTTTATTTTAACTTGTAATAACTATAAAAAACTGTTAATAAGTTATTTTCCATTCTGTTTTTCAAACTAAGTCTTTTTTTTTTTTCAACATTTATTTATTTTTGAGACAGAGAGAGACACAGCATGAACAGGGGAGGGGCAGAGAGAGAGGGAGACACAGAATCGGAAGCAGGCTCCAGGCTCTGAGCCATCAGCCCAGAGCCCGATGCGGGGCTTGAACTCGCGGACCGTGAGATCGTGACCTGAGCTGAAGTCAGACGCTTAACCGACTGAGCCACCCAGGCGCCCCTCAAACTAAGTCTTAAAAAATCCACTGTGTTTGTTAAACTTGCCAGCACACCTCAATTTGGACTGGACACATTTAAGTGCTCGATAGCCACACGTGGCGAGTGGCTAGTGTTCTACTGTATTAGACAGTACAAGCTAGATGAGTGCTACATAATGTATGGACTAGAGACTGTATTGCCATGTGATTAGAGTCTGCCCTGATTTTTTTGGTGAGAGGAATTATTACCGATGTATGTTCCACAGTAGTTTTCATCTTGGATTGCAGTGTAATCAGAGATGTTGTAAAGGAGGGAGTAGATTACCGTGAATAGGCAAGAAATAAGTTTTAATCAAGACTGTTCAAGCAAAGTACCTGATTATATATTTTAACTCATTGATTATTCAATCTAATAAAACAGTTATATTTATTAGATTTTGAAAGTCCCTCATCAAAGACTAATTGTTTGAATCACCTTATCAATGCAGTTAAAGTATATCACTCATTGTCTTGGATATTCTGTTTGCAAGAAACACAAAACATTTTCCAGTCATTAGTTTGATTTTAAAATGTTTTCCTCTCTTTTGATAGTTTTATAGATTTCAAGCTTGAGCATTAGCATATTTTTTTTTCTTATAAACCAGGAAACATTTTTCAGAGAACTTAATAACATTTTAGCAAACAGTAAAATAAAAGGAAGAGGGGAAAGGAAAACTCAGCATGTGTTGTGCACCAGCTGTGTACTAGCACACACACATGCATACACACCTTTTCTTCTCTCATTTAATACTCCGAACATCCTACAAGGTGCCCATATTTATCCCTTTCTTAAAGATGAGGAGGGGAGCCTGGGTGGCTCAGTCGGTTGAGCGACAGACTTTGGCTCAGGTCATGATCTCACAGTTTGTGAGTTCGAGCCCTGCATCGGGCTCTGTGCTGACAGCTCAGAGCCTGGAGCCTGCTTCTGATTCTGTCTCCCTCTCTCTCTGTCTCTCCCCCTCTCACGCTTTGTCTCTGTCTCAGAAATAAACAAACATTAAAAAAAAATTTTTTTTTAAAAGATGAGGAAATGGCCTGGGTAAGAAGTAACTTACCCATTATTTTATGGGTTAGGTAGTAGTTCTACACAGATTAAATGATATTTATCTTTAGAGTGTTTTGAGGCAGTGCTGCAGGTTGCAGGCATCAGTTGATTGGATTTTTGATGATCTAGCTAGTGTGACCTCTTGAGGGCACAGCAGTCTTAGGTGATGACGATAACTTACTATACAGGGACTGTATGTGTTTTAAATGGCAGCTTGGTTTTTACAATTTTATTAAAAAATCTTGTGTTTTAAATGTGGCAGCAGAGCTTAGACAAGAAACTTAATTTCAAGTAAGATAAATTAGTAATTTTAATCTGTGGATCATACCCTTCGTTTGCTTCTGAAAAATTTTATTAGTAAGGTTAGAGCTCCTTCTAGTGGAAGTAATTTTATCTGCACCTATTCATTTTTTAAAAGGAAAACTTAGTATTTTTACCATTCTTATACTCGTTTGTGAATATCTTCTATTCAGAGTTTAATAAATAGAAATGATTTAAATGTAACTGGTTTCAGAGTTCTATAAACAGAAGTGAATTTAAGCATTTAAGGAGATACAATTTCCCGTGTAGTTTATATATACATTTGATTTGAAATTTCCCCCTTGTTCTTTTTTTTCTCTCTGTAAGAATACACAGTCGATTCTCATTCTTAGTGCTAAGTATGTTCTATAAAGTTACTGTGAGTACTGCATTAGCAATGTATGTATATATTTATATTTAATGTTACATATTTATGTTTAAATATTTAATGTATGTTATATATAATAGCATATGCTAATAACGTTACTATATTTAGTGCATATTTAGTATAAATATATACATATACATATCTTACCATACATTATAATCTCAAGACAACTCATTCTGATAGATTTTCACTTCTTTATTTTATAAAAGAGAAGTGGTAGTTCAGAAATGTTGAGTGACTTGCCGGAGGCCACCTCACTGACAGATACCAGTTAGGATTCAAATCTCCAGCTCACCCACGAGCTGCACTTTCTGCTGTACACTGCACTGCCTCCTACCATCTCTGTCATCTTCTTGTTGTCTCTGGACGAATGAAAACAAGAGTTCTTTTTCAACCTCAGCTAGGAAAGTGTTTAGTGACTCCATCGTTTTGCCTGCTCTACACATGTCCGTGAATGACTAGGCAAGCTCTTTTAGTATTGATTTTGGGGTTACAAATAAATTGTAGCAGGTGGGTGAATCTACAAATAATGAAGTTGACACTATTGGTTTTGTTTGTTGCTGACAAAGTGATTGGAGAACAAGGCTTAGATTTGGACCAGAATGGTCTGCTAATATACCTCTTCTTGAGCGAAACTATCACTTTTCCACCGATCTCTGGATGACGTCACAACCGTAGCCTCCTCTGCTGGTATGGGCTACTTACATGCGGGGAATAAGGAAAAATGCACCTATTCTGAGAACTGTCCAAGAACATGTTTCTTCACAAGATTTTTACATGTACCTACTTCCTATACTCAAGCAACCTTTCTGAAAAACAATCATTAGCTGGAAGAAAGGGTTGTCATTTTTCTGTAGGCATGCCCTTTCTCCAGAATAAAATTCCATTACACTATTACTCTCCCTTTTTCTTATTTGTACCTCTTCAGGTAATGTCCTTATAAGGACTTAATTTTCCAGAAAGATAAAATTCTAAATTATAGAACGGAAGTGAAGTAATCTATGAGTAAAAGCCTTTCTCCAAGCTAGGCAATTTCAGAAAAGGGATGGTTAATTTAGATCAGTGTTTTTCAAATGTTGGCTATGACACACAATGAAAAATACATTTCATTGTGATCTAGTATATGTATACATCCACAAATATGGTGCACACATGTACTCACGTGTGTACCTGTATACATGAGTATATAGATGTGTATGAATGTATGTATAAGAAAGTAATGCTTTTCTAAGCAGTATTTACTCTTTCTTTGTGTGATGTACTTTTGACATTTTGTATTCTATTAAAAAAATGCTGGATGAGATTGACTGAAATGATTTCATGATCCACTAATGGATAGTACTCTATATTTTGAAGAACATTGATTTAGGTCATTAGGACACCAAGTTGCAAATCATCTTTTCATGGCTATAAGAAATATCTGAAAAGCATAAATCATTCCAGTATTGTATAAACCATTTCCAGGTGACTAGGTCTGCATTACAACTATGTATATGTAATTTTATATTACGTTTTAGTTTCTGGTGTACTCGATGCTGATTTCTATTTCCCCTGCCCTTTATAGTGACAAAAATGTGGATATTAATGAAGAACAACTGACTGGTTGTCTTCTGAGAAAACTAGGTGAGAGACATGTTTTAAATAGTTTTTTAAATTGTAAGAAGCAAGGTAGCAGTAAATAAAGTAATGTGTCTTTGAAGTCTTATATAGATCATAGTTATCTTCAACAGTGTGGAGACTGTTCTTCTCAATGAATTAATGTCCTTTAGAGATAGGGATTTTTTTCTCAATTGATTGGTAGTTAAGCAGTGGAGAGAATACATGATTTGTCTACGGACAAAGTCAGTGTTAGAACTGAGACTTTTAACCCTTGAGCTCTTGGTCTTTCCTATGAGAAATGTTACCTTGAAGTATCAGGCAGGTGTGCCATTTTAGGTGAGTTTATTATTAGATATGGAATGCCTGGCTATGTGTTGACGAGTTGATAGGATTCTAGATGTATTGAGTGTGGAAGATTGTAAAGAGTTATCTTGTCCTTCTGTCTCTAGATAGTGCTCTATCAAATGGGAATATTAAGTTGTCTCTTTTTTATGGCAATTATTTTATTAGTATGATTAGTCTTTCAGGTAGTTTTATTAATAGATGGAATAAATTGCTATTTAAACATTAAATGGGTAAAAGTTATGCTAACATATATTTTTAAAAAATTATTTTCTAGATGGCAAGATTGTTTTACCAGGCAACTTTTTGTATTGTACATTCTATGGACGACCATGCAAGTTGCAAGTGTTGAGAGTGAAAGGGACAGATGGCATGATATTGAGAAGGCCTCAGAATGACACTGATGCTCAAAGAATGGCCTGTGAACAGTCCAACATAGACACCAGTACCCTGGATGTAGCCTTACAGCTGAGCCAGTTAGATCTGGAAGAGCCTCGGGATCCAACATCAAGCAGTACTCCTTGCAAACCAGTAGATGACAGAATGATAAGTAAAGCTAGTGACATTTTTTCAGATGTTACACAGAGTCCTAGGGACAACAGTGGACTTGAACTAGCAGAGATCATAGGACTTAAATGTAGTTTTGAATTGGCTAAAGGAGGAAATGAGCAACTTGTTAATGAAGAGAGATTGCTAAAGTCAGCCTATGTGGGAACAAAGCACAACACTGATACTTTTTATTTTATTTCTTCAACAACGAGAGTGAATTTTACAAAGATTTGTACAAATTCAGAAGAGCAAGACAACCAATTCAAAGTAACTTACGACATGATAGGAGGCTTAAATAGTCAGCTGAAAACAATTAGAGAAATAATTGAATTGCCTCTCAAGCAGCCTGAACTTTTCAAGAGTTACGGTATGATTCCTTCAGTGTATTGCACCCAGAAGTATTAAATTCGAACTAAAAAGCAGTTGGCTCATTCCACTTAAATAATAATTGTTCACTTTCTTTTCTTGTTTTTTTTTCCTGAGTAGTAGGTATGGTAGGAGGTGTGAGTTGCTTTGGGAGATGCCGGTTAAACTGTGAGCTTTTTTTTCATGCTTTATCTCTTTAGATTGTAATGTGAGTTAGCTGCAGCCTTGTATCTTCTAATTGCATACTTCCACAATTGTTTATATTGGATCTAGAATTGGTATCTTGTCATTCTAGATGAGCTGTAATGACCAAAGAAGTAAACCAAACATTCAAATATGTTGGGTAAAATTTCTTTGTTAGGAAATGTAGCTGTGTGCAGATCTCTTTGCATTTAAGCAAGTGGTTAAGGGAGTGATTGGCTCCTAGGAAACTCAGGGATTCCTCTGTATGGTAATTGCACAGATCCTCTGCATGTATTTGATGCCTACCATCTCTTTCTCTGCCTTTTCCTTTTTCATGAGTCTATATATAAATATGGAATGAACCCTTGGATCGACATTTTGCTAGTAATCTTTATATAGTCTAAGATGGCTAGTTGGATGAAAATTAAGATTGATGGCTTGTTTTGGATGTCCTTGTTCTTATCTGAGCTTTGTGTTCTGATTATTGAACTGTGCTGTGTGGGATGGGACATAGCAATTTTGTGGATGTCCAGCCAGTTTTTCACCAGTGTGCCTGGCCTCTCTCAGGTCTACTGAGAGAGAAAAAATCATTTCTGGAGATCAGTGTTTGGGCCAGTTAGTACATTTTGAGGGGAAGGGGCAGGGTCAGAAGGTCTGACTCTTACTTTAGTTTTGTGATACAAGGTAAATTTACAACTCATGTTTGCAATCATATGATAACACAAGAAACCTAGTAATGTTGAATACAGTCTTCTTTTTCTTCTAGGAATTCCTCCACCTAGAGGAGTGTTACTCTATGGCCCTCCAGGTACTGGGAAGACCATGATTGCTAGGGCTGTTGCTAATGAAGTAGGAGCCTATGTTTCTGTAATTAATGGTCCTGAAATTATAAGCAAGTAGGTGCATAATTCAATAGAATAAACAGTTTTATTAAATACTTCTTAAATGTGTTTCAAAAAAATGACTGCATAGCATTCCCTCTGGATATTCATATGTTGAAATACTTTAAATTTGCTTTTAATTGTGTATAAAAATTAAGTTTTGAAAATAATTTTTGAAAGTAGTTTTAAGTATTCTGGAAATATTTGAAAAGTCAGATGAACTTTTAAAGACGAAACTTTAAAAACAGTAAAAGTTGGTCCTTAAATGTATTTTATTTGTTACAGATTCTATGGGGAGACAGAAGCAAGGCTACGTCAGATATTTGCTGAAGCCACTCTACGGTATTCTTTACATTTAGATGTTTGTAATTAGTAGTCAAGGATATTGTAATCAAAGTACGCTTACTAACACTATATGAAGCATGAAAGAACAGTACAAAAATAATACCGATAGCACTAGCAATGATTGTAAATCTAATGAAGTTGTATTTAATGTATTTTTATCTAATATTGTCTTGAAAGTTTGATAAGTGAGTTACTGAATTACATAAAGTAGGAGAATTAAAACAGATGGTAAGTCAGGTGATTTTGCTTGAGCATATAAATGTATGATTTTCTTTCTTTAGAATACCTAGAGTACTTAGGCATATCCAGTTTATCTAGTTGCCTTAGTAGATTGTATCATAGTAGCCCTTTATGCTTAATTTTTTTTTTATTATAGTTTGCTTCAAAGAGACAAATATGTTGCTCTTTAGAAACAGTTCGCTTTGATTATTCCTAAGTTTAGGCTACCTATTGCATCGCAATGAGTGTAAGAGTGTGGTGTGTAACATGGTCTAATGTAATGTTATTTGTAATAAGGCTGTCTCTACCACTGTTTTGGTTTTTAACTTACCATAATTCTACTCTTGTCAAAGGAACTTTCATATTTAAAGTTTTTTTTCCCAGAGACAGCAGATGAAAAAAGTAGTTGGTTGTCCCAATACTAAAAATTTGAGAACCAGTGGTATACCTTATTATGTAGTATGTTTTTGTTGTTATGTTCCTGGAAGTTGAAGCTTTCTATTGTGAGAGAATTCACATCGTTTTATGGGAGAACTCATCGTCTTGAGAGTTCTTTTTTTAATAGGCTAAAAAAAAAAAAGAGAGGGTGAGCATTTGGAATTTCTTTCTTTTTTTAATGTTTATTTATTTTTGAGAGAGACACTGTGAGTCGGGGAGAGGCAGAGAGAGAGGGAGACACAGAATCCAAGCAGGCTCCAGGCTCTGAGCTGTCAGCACAGAGCCTGATGCAGGGGTTGAACCCACAAACCTTGAGATCATGACCTGAGCCGAAGTTGGATGCTCAACTGACTGAGCCCCCAGGCACCACCCCCCTCCCCCGACTTTTTTTAGCGTTTATTGGAATTTCTATTCCTTGGACTTTACACCTGCTTCAAGGGACATCTCTGGCCTCATCTTCTGAATTGTTGCAATCATAACAATTTATTGGGCATTAGCAGTCAACTTCTGTTTGGGCATAGACTCATGAGTAGTAGACTATTCTCAATAGTCTTCTCTTTATTGAGTTCAGATCTGTTAGAACAATTAATCTAAGGTTTTTCATCCTATTGCCTTTGTCTTAATATTATTAATTAAAGCCCTAAATTTGATGCATTAAATTTCCTTTTTTTAATTTTTAATTTTAATTCCAGTATAGTTTGCAGTATTATATTAGTTTCAGATGTACAATATAGTGATTCAGCAATTCCATATATCACCCATTGCTCAACAGGACGATTGTCCTCCTTAATCCCCATCACCTATTTCACCCATCCCTCTGGTAATCATCAGTTGTTCTCTATATTTAAAAGTCTGTTTTTTAGCTTGTCTCCCTCTTTCTCACCCTCTCACTCTATTTTTTTTTCCTTTGCTCATTTGTTTTGTTTCTTAAATTCAAGGGGTAAGTGAAATAATATGGTATTTGTCTTTCTCTTACTGACTTATTTTACTTAGTATTATATTTTGTAGCTCCATCCATGTCATTGCAAATGGCAAGTTCTCATTCTTTTTATGGCTGAATAATATTCCATTGTGTATTAATACCACATCTTCTTTATCCACTCGTTTATTGATGGACACTTGGGCTACTTCCATAATTTGGCTATTGTAAATAATGCTACTGTAAACATAGGGGTGCATACATACCTTTGAATGAGTATTTTTGTATTTTTTTGGTAAATACCCAGTAGTGTGATTGATGGATTGTAGGGTAGTTCTGTTTTTAACTTTTTGAGGAACCTCCACAGTGACTGCACCAGTTTGCATTCCCACCAGCATAAGGCATGAGGGTTCCTTTTTCTCCACATCCACACCAACGCTTGTTGTTTCTTGTGTTTTTTATTTTAGCCAGTCTGACCAGTGGGAGGTGATATCTCATTGTAGTTTTGATTTGCATTTTCCTCATGATAAGTAATGTTGAGCATCTTTTATGTGTCTGTTGGCAATCTGTATACCTTCTTTGGAGAAATGTATGTTCATGTCTTTTGCCCATTTTTAGTTGGATTATTTGTGTTTTGGATGTTGAGGTATATCAGTTCTTCTTATGTTTTGGATAGTAACCCTTTATAGGATATGTCATTGAAAGTATCTTCTCCCATTTAGTAGGATTGCCTTTTAGTTTTATTAATTATTTAGTTTGCTATGCAAAAGCTTTTTATTTTGACGTATTCCCAATAGGTTTGTGTTTTTTTTCCCCTTGCCTTAGGAGACATATCTAGAAAAATGCTTCTTTGGCCAATGTCAGAGAAATTACTGCCTGTGCTCTCTCCTAGGGTTTTTATGGTTTCACATCTCACATTTAGGTTTTTAATTCATTTTTGAATTTATTTTTGTGTGTGGTGTAAGTTTCATTCTTTTGCATGTGCATTTCAGTTAAGAATTTAAGAGTACTCCCTTTTAGTTTTGTAATTGGAATGGATTGTATCAAATTTAAAAATCATATGTATATTAAAGAATTAATTTTACTTGTTTTTTTTCAGGCACCCATCAATTATTTTTATTGATGAGCTGGATGCACTTTGTCCTAAAAGAGAAGGGGCTCAGAATGAAGTGGAAAAAAGAGTGGTAGCATCACTGTTAACACTGATGGATGGTATTGGTTCAGTAAGTATAGCACCAGTATTGATTCTGTGTAGGAAAGGGTTGCCTCTTAATAATATGTACGTAGTAGCAAAAACTAACAAATATGTCTGAGTTTTGGGGTATTCTAGGATAGGGAAAAATATTAGCCATAAAAACTAGAGGAAAGACCCCTAAAATAATTTTCTTCAGCAGAAATCTTAGTAACTTCTAGGATAGTATACCTGCACTGTATACTTTTTTACCGTATAAAATAATATACAATGATGGATTTCTTTTATAATAAATGATTTAACTTAAAAACCGGAAGCGGGGTGCCTGGGTGGCTCAGTCGGTTAAGCCTGTGACTTTGGCTCAGGTCATGATCTCACTGGTCACGTGTTCAAGCACTACGTTGGGCTCTGTGCTGACAGCTCAGAGCCTGGAGCCTATTTTGGATTCTGTCTCCCTCTCTGTCTCTGCCCTGCCCCGCCCCCACTCGTGCTCTGTCTGTCTTTTTCAAAAATAAATAAACATAGGGGCGCCTGGGTGGCTCAGTCGGTTGAGCGTCCGACTTCGGCTCAGGTCATGATCTCATGGTCTGTGAGTTCCAGCCCCACGTCGGGCTCTGTGCTGATGGCTCAGAGCCTGGAGCCTGTTTCAGATTCTGTGTCTCCCTCTCTCTCTGACCCTCCCCCGTTCATGCTCTGTCTCTCTCTGTCTCAAAAATAAATAAACATTAAAAAAAATTTTTTTTAATAAATAAATAAATAAATAAATAAATAAACATTGAAAAAAATTATTTTAATAAAATAAAAAACCAGAAACAAAAATCAGTAAAGAAGATTTAGATATATTTTAGAGGATTTTACTAAGAAATTTCATGATTAAGTCTTGAATACTCATGTACAAATTGATTCTTTTAGGGCTTTAAGTTTGACAGTTGAAAGGAAATAAAGAATAATGGAAAAATATGTTTGTGCAACATTTAAATTTTTTTTAATTAAAAAATTTTTTTTATGTTTATTTTTGAAGAGAGAGAGAGAGAGAGAGAGAACGCAAGCTGGGGAGGTCAGAGAGAGGGAGAGAAAAACCCCAAGCAGGCTCTGTGCTTTCAGTGTGGAGCTGGACATGGGGCTTGAACTCGTGGATTGTGAGATCATGCTCTGAACCGAAACCAAGAGTCAGACACTTAACCAACTGAGCCACCCAGGTGCCCCTGTTTGTGCAGGGTTTAAAAAGAAGCTACCCATGATAGATTCTCTATAGATTCTCTCTATAGATTTTCTGATAGGGCATACACTTGCAAATTAATAAAGACTGTGCTGCTTGTGAAAGGAAGATCCATAGATGTAGAAGCAGGAATGAAGAAAAATTCTTTCAGACTCCTGACAGCCATTTACCAGAAGAATACATTTCTTATGCAGGATTTTTACATAAATAACTCGTTTTGTAGAGTCATGTTAGAACCAAAAGAAATTTTAGAAATCATGTAGTCCCAAGTCCTCCTTTTGCACATTGCAAAACTGGACTGTTAGAACTTTTTGGTTTTTACTACTTGTTGGTAAAAACTAAACATGTGAAAATAATGTGAAGGTTGGGTTTTAAGTGTCTGTTATTTGCTAACATGCGTTACAATTTTAAGAGTAACAGAGAAGAGTTGAACCTGGAGGAAGCTGGATGACCACCTCGTTCTCAGTCTAGGTGCAATAACTAGGTGTGATCATCCCAGGTTTGGTTCTCCATCTTTAAAATTGGAGAGTTCAGTGATGTTAGTATGTTGGAGGTGGCAGGGCTCTGAGGACTGACTCACAATAGCAACACTCATGAGAGACATACATAAACTGGGATGCCAGTTTGTCTATTTACAATAAGAATATCATCATTAAGCCAACCAGAT
The DNA here is from genome assembly GCF_023721935.1 of Panthera uncia. NCBI lineage: Eukaryota > Metazoa > Chordata > Mammalia > Carnivora > Felidae > Panthera > Panthera uncia. The sequence continues at coordinate 101,433,091 of NC_064811.1, forward strand.
ATCTTTGTTTATGGTTGAATCTTTTCATCTTGAAGACAAATATGTATGGAGAGCTGTATTATAATTAGAAGAGTTTTTGGGTAGTATAAAATCGTATGGAAGGCTTTGTGTTGGAGGATCTTAATTACTATGTCATTCTGCTTTCTCTGCTGCTAGAGTAAGTCTACTCTGGACTGATGTTCTTGTCTATGGGCAGGACTGGAAGCATCTGACACTGATGTTTTAGTGTGAAAATGCTTAAGGGCCTGTATTTATCTTCTAGATTCATAATTCATAGATTTTATTGTAATCCATGCATTTTCTGTTGGCACATCCAGTACAATTGAACAGGTTGAGTTTTCTTACTTTCAATCACGTTTCAGTTAAACTTGTATTACACTGTATCATCAGAATAGAATGTTGGATAACCTCACAGGTGGCTGATCATTATGTTAGTTTTTTATAATTTGTTGTTTTAAATTTCATTCCTGGGCCCCTGGGTGGCTCAGTTGGTTAAACATCTGACATCGGGTCAGTTATGATCTCATGGTTCATAGGTTTGAGCCCTGTGTTGGGCTCTGTGCTGGCAGCTCAGAGTCTGGAGCCTGCTTTGGATTCTGTTTCCCTCTCTCCCTGCCCCTCCATTCATGAAGATGGTGAAGCTTAGATGCTAAAAATGGGAGAGACATCACTTACTATAGTTGGAAAGGTAATTATTGGAAAACTTTCTAGGTGAGGGAGTATTTAGGCTGAACTTAGGAAGATATGGGATGAGTAATAAAAGTGTAACAGGTAGGACTGAGCAGCCTGGACAGTTAGATTCATCTGATCTACAGAGCCAGTGCCAATATGTTTATTACTTTTATAAGTAATGATATTTATTCTCATTTTGTTAGGAAGGAAGTGAAGGACAAGTGTTGGTCCTTGGGGCCACAAATCGCCCTCATGCCTTAGATGCTGCACTTCGAAGACCTGGACGATTTGATAAAGAGATTGAGATTGGAGTTCCTAATGCTGAGGATCGGCTAGATATCCTCCAGAAACTTCTTCGAACTGTACCCCATTTGCTCACTGAAGCTGAGCTGCTACAGTTGGCAAATAGTGCTCATGGGTACGTTGGAGCAGACTTGAAAGCTTTGTGTAATGAAGCAGGTGAGTGTGCTTTGCTACTGTGAGTCTGTATTGATGGGCTTCATAAAGCTGGTTTATTTACATGCTGATAATTTACGTCATATATCTTAATGGAAATAGGTAATCATTTCTAATTATATATATATTGAAAACTAGATAAGTCAGAAAACTGTTGAAAACAAATAAAAATCATGCTTAATCTTCTAAAGGTAACCACTATTACAGCATACATCCTTTTATACTTTTCCTAAGTACACATGTACACACACACACAGTATCAGATGCATTAATGGCAGTTTTGATGATGACAATATTTATTGATATTGTGCTGTGAAAATTAGGGAGAAGTGCCTACAAGAGGATCAAAATTTTCCTTATGGTGAAGCTTTGTATTTCTTGAATTGCCAAAAAAGTACTTAGCAAAACCTGGAATTCTGTGCCTCAGAGTATGTGATGGTGATATTTAAGTCTGAAAATGTATAAGGGCTGTTATTAATCAGTTGAGTCTTTGACTCTAAGAACTTCACCATGGCATAACTGTATTTACTTTGAAAGCCCTTAAGACCTTTTGACATTTGTGTAATTTTTCAGAGTAATTTTAACTATGAAAAATATTCAAATCAGGGCAGTTTTTATAAGGTATTGAAATAAGAATATATTGAGAAAATATGTAATAGTTTTTTATTGCTTTTGTTTGTTTATTTTTTGGTCTCAAGAGGTTGTGTTTATTTTCTGGTAACCTCGAAAAGCTGGGCATATACCTCAAAGCATCTCTGGTGTGCCAGTAATCTTAGGTTCCTTAAATTTATTCCCATTTCTTGTGCGGGCATATGTTTTCTAGGTGCTTTTATACTTTAGAAGGAATTTTTTCATTTGTTGTACTCTCTCATTCCAGTTTGTGACTGATCCAACGTTTTCAAAAGGTGTTTTAAAGAAAGTTTAGCCCGTTTACATACTAATGAAAGAAATTAAATTTTTAGTTGGAACTTTAGTTAGAGTTTTAGTATAGAAATATGGTAACTTTTACTTTCACATTATTGATTCACACTTAAATCTAAGGTATTAGGCTTTTAAGACCCTTCCATTAGTCCTTTTATCTTTCTAATCTTGCTCAATATTGCAGGGAAGAGAATATAGAACAAAACAGGTTGGAAAAGAAAACTTGGAAGAGTTATTTAGGGGTCCTTGAATATCTTACTTTTGGTGGAGAAAATCAGCTTTTATTCTATTTGATCATTGTCACAATTTCCATGATAGAGGATGCACAACTGGGGGAGACTAAACATTCTTTTGGTACATTATGGTCTAGGACAGATCCCTTTCTATCTAGTTTCTTGTGCTTCACAAGAAATGGTGGGTGTAATCATGGAAGTGAATTCCCTAGTGATCAAGAAGCAGAAGTGTCAGTGTGGATAACTTTGCTTCCTTTATTCTATTAGGTTATAATGAAGAGTCTGAATTACTATGTAGGCATTGCTTTGGACTTTCCCATCTCGACGAGGATTCATTCTTCAGTATCTTTTATCAAGCATTTTTTTTGACTTTCTAATACATTCATGCATTCTAGAAGGTTCTGGGATTCTTGTTGTCCAGAAACACACAATATGATAAAGGAAAGGGATTTGTGAACAACTACTTAACACAGTGGGATATGTACTCCTAAAACTTTGGAGAATGTAGTAACTTCTCCTGTGGGGAAAGGAATGCTGTGGTTATATGATTTAAGTTTTAATTTCACAAGTTAGAATAGTCCAGAAATTAAGTTGTGTCCTGAGACATTAAAGGGAATTGTGATAATGTAATTTACATACATACAGATGTAAATAGGACCATCTGCTTTTGTAGGCTGTGTGGTACCCCCAAGAACTTCAGGAAAATGACAAGAAGATTTGAGAGATCTGACATTACATTTAAATGAAATGTAGGTTTCATACATTTAAATGAAAAAGTTGTGAAAGGGTCAGAAGGTGGGATAGAGAGGGGCCTCCAGCCTGAAGTTATGTACATATGTATGTATGTATGTATGTCTGTATGTGGGACATATGTGGTACATACAAACAGTAAATAAATATTAACTTCTGTTAATGTGACTTAATAGTAATTTCAAATTGTAAGTATTGATCTTTTTCCCTCCAATCTAGCAACCAATCGGTTTATGAGAAAGTAATTTTTAAAAGATTAGCATTATAATTAGAGTGTAGGGAAAATATGTGGTTTTGTGTATACTGCCTTAAATACTAGTGTATGTTGTGTTATGTAGCATCATTCCTTACCTAGCAGAATAAGGTTTAAGAACAGTGTACTAGAATGTTTTTGCAACGTGTTTTTCTAAAGAGGCAGGGGATATAGTAGAAAATGGATTTTGAGGGTTGGACAGACTTTGGTCAAGTTCTTTGCCTTATCTGAGTCTTAGTTTTCTCCATTTGTAGATTGAGGGGGTTGTGGTAGATGGTATCTAAATGCCCTTGTAAATATGACATTCCCGAGGTAAAAGGGAAAACAAGAAAGAAATGGGGGTGGGGTGGGGTGGACCAACGAAAGGATAGGAAGGATTAGAAAAAGGAAGGGGGAAAATAATAAAGAAATAACCAAGTTACTCACTAAATATGGCCTGGCCTCATTAACTGCTTTCTTCATACATCTGTCTGGCCTTTCTGCCCTTCATTGTCTTCTCTTTTGTACCTGTTTGTCTGAATAACTGAAACTTAAGTGATTAGTTGGGGCTTTCTCCGATGGTGTTCTTAGAAATAATGACACAAAGCAGACTAAGGTCAGTTGTGAAGTTAACTGTATTTTCTCATTGAAACAGTTTTATAATTTCTGACTATGGATTTGGCATGAGTAAATTATAAATTTGGCTAATAGTACAACTCAGAAGGAAAGATAAAACAACTCTAAAACTCAGCGTTAAAAATAGTAGAATTATACTCCAAGTGCTATAGAATAGGCATAAATGTGTCCCACATATTGAACACCCAGGGGTATTCCCATATATTACAATGTGTATATTGAGCATAGGAAGAATAAACCCAGCTGTATGGTAAATTTGAACTACTTAGTTATAAATAAAAAGAATTGAGCACTTAATGTATCCTACCTAAATTTAGAGGTTATTAGAAAATAATTTGAATGGGTTTCAGTCTTTTAAAATGACTACTACCTAGGGAAGTTTGAACTGCTTTTTTTTTTTTTTTTTTTTTTTTTTTTTCAAACATGTAGTTTCCTTGGGCAAATAGAAGCAGTTGCAATCATTACATTGATCTTAGAATTATACACAAAGTGGGGCAACCAGGTGGCTCAGTCAGTTAAGTGACCGACTTTGGCTCAGGTCATGATCTCGCAATTTGTGAGTTCAAGCCCCGCGTCAGGCTCTGTGCTGGCACCTCAGAGCCTGGAGCCTGCTTTGGATTCTGTGTCTCCCTCTCCTTTTCATGCTCTCTCTCTCTCTCTCTCAAAAATAAATACAGGTTAAAAAAAATTAAAAAAAAAAATTATACACAAAGTTAGAATCACTGTTTTTATATAAAAATTTTTATTTAATGTTTATTTATTTTTGAGAAAGAGAGAGAGAGAGAGAGAGGGACAGAGCATGAGTGGGAGAGGGGCAGAGAGAGAGAGCGAGACACAGAATTCGAAGCAGGCTCCAGGCTCTGAGGTGTCAGCACAGAGCCTCACCCGGGGCTCAAACCCATGAACTGTGAGATTTTGACCTGAGCTGAAGTCAGATGCCCAACCGACTGAGCTATCCAGGTACCCCCTAGAATCACTGTTTTTTTAAAAAAGAATCAAGATAATACCTTAATATTTGGAGGTAGTGTTAATAATTGCTGGTACATAGTAAGTGCTCAGTAAGTATTTGATCTGATAAGAGTATGTGAAAGCTGGGAGACTTAATGAGAGTTAATCACCACCCCACTCCCCTTGAGTAATAAAAATGTTTATTAACCTGATAGTTGAATCAGTTTTGTTTTTAAACACCTGTGAGATTCATCTCCCCGTCTCCTCTATTGCCTTCAGAAATCCCTGTCTGTGCTGAGGAAACAACTCCATGTGGTTATTGCTACCTTTATAAGTAGCAGTAAACAAAGTGTTCTGTGAATCCTTAAATAACTGCTGCTATTTTCTTGAAATTTCCAGTCCATTTTTGACTTCCCACTGACAAGCTTTCTTAGCTGTGGCTCTGGCTATGGACTTTATATTTTATTTAAAACCTGTGCTTTTCAGGAGGCATTTTCATTATTTACCAGTTGTACTGTGCTTAAGTGGACAGCTTGAGAATGTCCACTGGCATAGCTGGGAAGTAAGGCACTTTAACTTCCAGATTTGTGAGAACAGTGAGAGAGTCTAGCTCCAGGAGATGTATTCATGAGTACATAGTTAATTTTGTCTCTTTCTATTATGTATTCTTTTCCATGAAATCCATATACATTTCATATGTCCCCACTTCAGGACGGATCACTTGGAGCAGAGGTTCTCAGATTTTATTATATATCAAAATCACTTGGAGAACTTAGTAAAAATTGGTGGGTGTGCCCCACTCCCAGAGTTTCTGATTCAGTCCTGGCCAGTGCCTGTGAATTCTCACAAGTTCCCAGCTGATGCTGTTGGTCTGGGGACTACATTTTAAAAGCCTCTGACTTAGGACATTGGTTCTTAAGCCTCATTATGCATCAGGTTCACCTGGGGAGCTACACACACACATTCCCTCTCCACATTTAATTAAGGGAAGTAGAGAACTGGAGCCAGTATTTATGTTTCCCAACTGATTTTGAAGCAGCCAGTTTTGTAGTTGCCTGTGAGCAAGTATTCTGAATCATTTAGGCCAGTGGTTCTCCACTTTAAACCTGTGTAAGAATCATGTGTAGAGTTTGTTAAAACACACTTCTGGGCCCTATCCTACTAGTTCATTAGGTCCAGGTGGGACCCAAGAATTTGCATTTCTATCAAGTTGTAGGTGATATCATTGCTGTGAGTCCAAGGGCTACCATTTGAGAAGCACTGATCTTAATCCACCAACTCTCTGACTTTTTGAGATTCTCTGTAACTGGTTAAATAACTGGGTAAATTTAGAGACTGTAAATCTCTGACTACCTCTGATAGTGTTGGATTTTTCCCACAGTTTTTATATGATAGTAACGTACTATTCCAAACTGTATCAATAACTCTCACTCTAGGAGAAAATAAGTGTCCAAATTTGTCTTGTAGGTATGTATAATGGTTCTGAATAAAACTTAAAAATGACAATTCTGAAAGATAGAAAAGTGACAAATAAGGAAACAGTTAAGAATTAACAGTTAAGAATACAAATAAAAATACGTATGTTTTTCCTAGAATGTTTGCTTGCTTAAGATTTGTGGACCTGTGTATTTGCGTTTTTTGGGCGTTGGCTGTCTGATGGTTTTCCTTCTTCCTGCCTTCTAGTCAGGGAATCCTTGCCAATTTTAACAAAGAGTGGTGCACAGATGTCTAATAATAGCATACATTAAAATGATTCGGAATTTCATGTAACCTAAGTGGATTATGTTTCCCACTGTTTTTGTAATCTAAAGGTTATTGTTTGTGGGATGTTGTTAATACAAAAGATCTAAGTCCCTATAGAATATTGAGATGTGCATACTTTTCCAGGACAGGTTTATAAGCTATTCCATAGTTTGTAAGAGTGATACTACATCTTCTAAAATATGTTTATCTCAATTGTTCTACTCTTTTACTCCAGTGTTATTAAATATTTTCTATATCTTTTAACTTTGTCTCCATAATGAATATGAAAGTTGGAAATACTACAGTAGTGTTGCTTTCAACACTTCGATCTTTTATCTGAGCAGATATAATGTTTAATGTTGAGGACTGGGTGTGAAACTTATTTTCAAATGTTATATATATTTTTTATAATTAATTTTTGAGCTAGAGTGTGGTTTGATATGTTGTGACTTGTCTAAAAGCCTAATGTTTTGTAGCTCACCTTTTTAAGCAAAGAGCAGCTGCATTTTGAAATGTTTTATCTCAAGTGGACAAGTTGTTTACAAGCTCAACTCTGACACATCCTGACATTTAATGTCTATGTTTGTATTTTTCCTAGGATTAGGCTGCCTTTCTAATTAATTAGTTGCATTAGCCTTTTATTAATTCCCTCAAAATTTACAGTGTTTTAAATTAACAACATAGATCAGCATACCACACTTTTTTGGAAAACATGAAATGTTAATTGTGTAGCAGAGACATGAATTATATAAACTCTGCTGAATGTTAGAAGATGCTTAGCAACAATGTTTTCCAAATATAGGGATTTATTATAAACTTGTCCTTCTATGGCTGCCTGTGCCATTTCAGGAGAGTGAATATAAATAGAGCTTGATTTCTTCAAGAAGTGAACTCAGTCATTTTGTTTACAGTGAAAGGAAGTACTTGCTTCACATTCTAAGAATTTATCTTTAGCATCCATGTTGATTACATATCATTTCAACATGTTCATACCAAATATTTGGGCCTTGATAAGATAATATCACAGGAAGAATTAAAACTCTCATTTAAACAATGATTTTGTCATTATTACACTTAAGTAGGTCTAGTAATAACACTGAGTCTAATTACTATAACATAACTTTTCTTGAGATGGAAAATTTTATCTGTCTTGTACCAGAGTTCTGAGATACTTATATCTATTACTCCCCTCTCCTACCCTTCACTAGCTTATTTCAACAGCAATTTATGGAGGATCTGCTACGCACCAAGTATGTAACAGTCCAGCTCTTATAAAAGGATTTTTCTCAAATTTTCCACCATTTTTTGAATTCTGCCAATGTTGTCTAAGTTAGAATAAAAATATTGATTGTGCAAAAATTTAGTAGTTTTAAATAAAGTCCAGGGAGCTAATAGGGTTTTGTGGAAAGCTTGTGGTGAGTTGTAGATTCAGATGCTACGCTACCCATTTAATTTCTTGAATTGTTTTCTCACCTGCTAACCAGGATATATTTTTTTTAAGTGTTCTTATGAGGTTTAAAAATGTGGTCTGGCTGCCGTAGTTATGATTTTACAGACCCTTGGTTAAGTGTTGCTTTCTCTCTTTAAAAAAAAAAAAAACAAACAACTCATATTTTGTGTGTGTGCATTTCTCTGATAGAAGATTATTTGGGTTTTAGCAATACTGGTGTTTTATGAAATATTCTTGGTTATCCTAATACAAGAGATGTTAGGGAAATCTGGCAGAATCCTTTACCTTGAAAGAGAAGTAGTTTTTCCTGAATTTGGATCAGTAAATGTCTTGCCCATCAATAACAAATGTAAACTAGAGGGGCGCCTGGGAAGCTCAGTCAGTTAAGCATCCTACTTCAGCTCAGGTCATGATCTCGTGGTTCGTGGGTTCGAGCAGCTCTGTGCTGACAGCTCAGAGCCTGGAGCCTGTTTCAGATTCTGTGTCTCCCTCTCTCTCTGCCCCTCCCTGCTCATGCTCTGTTTCTCTCTCTCAAAATAAATAAACATTAAAAAAAAAAAAAAAAAGAAATGTAAACTAGAGATAGTGTGTTAGAGCTTGTTTTGGGTCCCCTCCCTGCCAGATTTCCTTGCTGAATTTGGGAGCTTTCATATCATACATAGGCAGAGTCACAATCTCTTCCCTCCCCTCCCTGCCCAGCATGTGAGTCTGCTGCAGGCCAGTAGTAGAGCAACAAAATTAAGTCGATGTACTGTATATTACAATTATCATTATCATTAATGCATTTTGTAATGGATCATGTCTTTATTATTGTAGCTGGATAAATAAGTAATTATGCGGTACAAAATCTCATGAAACAATGAATTTTCTCTTATGTTTTGTAATTCTGATATTTAATGATAGTTTTACTTGTGATGCTGGGAAAAACTACTGCATAAATACTGTGGATTTTATATAAAAGATGGATTTTTTTGTTGTTGGTCAGTGAATTGAATATCTTAATATTACTTTTGCTTTTTATTTGAAAGGACTGGAGCTGAATGGTTTGTTTCAGAAAAACAGGTGGTAGTTTTGATTCTATTTAAATTCTCAGTGATGTATACCAAATACTTCACTAGTGGAAAGTTTTCTTAATTGTCTTGCCAAGAGTATAAAAGTAGGAAACTTGAGGAAAGTTTTTCTTCCTAATTAAAGCAATCACAAAAGTGAAATAAGTCTATCTAAATAAGATATTTCTAAGAGTTATTATTTATTTATTTTACTCTTTCTTTGTCAGATCCTGTAAGCTTGATTTTCAAAATTTATTCAGAATTTGAGCTTTAAAAAAAAAACAAAACAGCTGTTTCCATTGCTCTTATCTGGACTATTGTGATATCATCTCCTGCTCACTGGGTCCTCCATCCTTTGTTATATTTACATTGTCTGAGGTGCAGGACTTGAATTGTAGGTTTTGGAGATGAAGAGAGCCTTGGTTAGATTTGGGAGTTGTCAGCAATTAGATGGTGACTGAAGCCATTGAAATGAATGAAATCGCTTAGAGTGACTGGAGTTCATTCATTTGTTTATTTATTGAGCCATACACTGCACTGGGTGCTGGGGCTGCCCCAGTGAACAAGGCAGACCTGGACCCTCTCTTCTTAGGGCTCAAGATGCCTAAGGAAGTACTGCAGAGTAATAGGTAATTACAGTACAGTGTGTTGGGTGTTTGTGATTCATCAGGGAGGTTTTAGAATGATAATGAAGAGAGAGCAGGGACTGGCAAGTGGCTAGAGAATTGGAAAGAGAACTGAAAAAGTGTTGACTCAAATAAGGGAAGATTTCAGAGAGGAAGTAATTAGAAATAGTGTTGTATTAGTTACCAATAATCCATTGTGTCAGCCATTGTTTGAAGTGCCTTACATGTATTAATGCATGTTTTACTCACTGCATCCCTTACAAAGTTATCTTCGTTTTATAGGTGAGGAGACTTAGGTCTGAGAGCTTAAGGAACGCTCACAAGATCATACAGGAGATAAGTAGTGGAGCTAGGAACACAACAGTATTAGAGACTGACCAGAGTGACATCAGTTGCTTAGTTTCTTACCTGGGAAGTCTTCATGGCCTTAGAAGAGAGTAGTTCTAGTAGGATCCTGTTGCTAGTTCCTAGACTGCAATAAATTGAGGGGTGATTGAAAGTTGAGGGAACAGAGATAGTCCTTGTGAATTACTTTTTCAATTTTAATGTTACTATTTAGAGTTTTGTACCTTCCATAAAAAAGGGATGATATAGTAGGCCTGCCCTCTGCCTTTGCCACATCTGTGCCCTCTTTTCCTCCTCAGGTCAAAACCAGATCAGGTTATATTCCATCATTATCTTCCTGGTTCCTTCTTTCTGATCTGGGCCTTGCTCTAGTCTACCAAGCCATAGATCTTCAACTTGTCTTGGCAGAAGAATTGTACTCTAGTCAACTATCTTTTTTTTTTTTTCTTAATGTTTATTTATATTTGAAGGAGAGAGAGAGACAGAGTGTGAATGGCGAGGGGCAGAGAGAGAGGGACACATAGAATCCAAAGCAGGCTTCAGGCTCCAAGCTGTCAGCACAGAGCCCAACGTGGGGCTCAAACTCACAAGCCATGAGATCATGACCTGAGCCGAAGTTGGATGCCCAATTGACTGAGCCACCCAGGCGCCCCTCCCCCCCCCCCCTTTTTTTAAGTCAGCATTTTAATAAGCTTGGTAAGCCACGTAAGTGAATAATTTGACACTAAAAATTTGGAACTAAAAGCTATATTTTCAGGAAAGTTTGTTAAACCTGGGACTAGTGAAGTGAATTAATCCTGACATTTTAGAACTAGACCTTCTCAGAAATCATTTAGTACATTTCCTTATTTCACGGATGAGGATAGACTATGTGATCTATCAAGGCTCAAGCAGTGAGGGAAATCTTGGCCCAGGATTCAGGTCTTGAGACCAGTGTGCCTTCTGTAGTGCCATTACATTTAAAAACAACTTTTGAAAGTGATAGTGGCCTCAGAATAGACCTGGCTTCTGCAGGCAGCTTACATTACACCAAACACTTGAAATATAAATAAAGCAAGAACCACAATACCTTCTTTGAGGGTTTTGTTTGATTTCTTTTCTATTAACAAGCAGTGAGAAATGGAACTCTCCCAGTGATATATCAAGTGATACTTATCACCTTGTCTATACCTAATATTAAGTTGAGGGAGAGTAAAGACTCCAGATAAAACAGAAATTGTCTGTAGTTTGGATATTTTGAAGAAAATATGTGTTAAAAAAGGAGACATAGATTTTGTTAAAGTTGCTTTTAGTCTTCATGTGCCTGAGAAAATTTTATGTTCAACTTTTACAATTCAAATCTGAGATCCAGATGCCATGTTTCATGTTACTCTTTCACATAATTAAATGTCTGTAGGGTAGGTGGTAATTCTGAAAAGCATTAGCCCTGTGATCAGTTTAAGTTCATTATTAGCTTCCAGTGAAGCAACTTAAATGCAGAGTCTCAAAAATAATATAATTTAGTCAGCATAGAGTATAAAATTGTTAGATTCCATATGTGTGGGGCGAGATGATGTTTGTTGATTGAATCTGGAGCAGATGGTTTTGAAGAACATGAATGTAGAATAATTGCTCTCGTCCAGAAATGATTATATCTGGACAGTGATGTGGGGCTTAAGGGGAGAACATGTTTTAGACTGGAAAGAATGTGTTGGTATTAGGATTGCCTGAAGCATTTTGACTTTTCTTCATTGTGTCTTGTTTTCCATTCTCAAAAGTTTTGAGAGCATTGGAAAATAAAATAATTAAAACAAAATGACAAATTTATTGTTTAATTAGCTACACCTGTTTTTGTCTCAAAGTTGTGTTTTTTAAGAACATAGACATATTGCTTCTGTTTTTGTTTACATTTTTAAAATTAACTTTAAACTTAGTAAGGAAAGGAAATGTCATAGATTGCTTGCCCTAAGCTATAGTCACTGATGGTGTACATGTGTCCATTTGCTCCTCTAGTTAATTGTTTACTTCTGGTTTATAAAAATACATGTGTTTTTAAAAACTTAATTTCTTGGCATAGATTCTAATATGGCCTCATTAAGAATGGTTGATGTCCAATAAACATTTTAAAAGCTGAAAAAATAATTTATATAAAATACATTTTATTTTTTCCATTTAATACTAAGTGAGATAACAGATGACCAAAGAGGTGAAGTTTTATGTAAAGTGACACCTGAGCTAGAGGCAGATCTAGGACCACAGAGAATTGGTTGCATTAATATGATAGCTCCAGGGATCTTTAATTTTTGTAAGCTCTGATATACATTTAACATTTAATTCATATAAATTCTGTTTCAACTTGGACATTATTATCAAATAGCATTTGTATAAAGTAGAGTAGCTCTATATAGAGTCTAGAATCATGCAACCTTAGATTGGGAAAGAATCTGAAGGCCTATGGCAGGAATTTCTTGGATCCCTTAAGTTTTTTTTTAGCTTTCGCAAATCTGTAATTTTCCATTATTCTTTTTCCATTTCTGACAGTGCTATTTTTTATCTTCTCACTATCTACAAATAAATTAATAGAGCTGGATTTAGGTTTATTTAAAACATGTTCTTTTATATTTTTAAGTGTGAACTCTTTTAAGGACAGGGATTTTGTCTTTTATTGTTCAACAGCGTCTTATAATCTCTCAGATTATACTCATTCTTGTCCAAAGGCCTTTGTTTTTTGTTGTTTTTTTAAAATGTTTATTTATTTTTGAGAGTGAGAGACACAGAGTGTGAATGAGAAGGGGCAGAAAGAGAGGGAGACACAGAATCTGAAGCAGGCTCTATGCTCTGAGCTATCAGCACAGAGCCTGATGCAGGTCTTGAACTCATGAACCCTGAGATCATCACCTGAGCCAAAGTTGGATGCTTAACCAACTAAGCTACCCCAGCACCCCCAAAGGCCTTTGTATATGCTATTCCCTCTGCCTTTAGTACCTTTCTGCCTCTGTGGCCCCAGTTCTCATGTTACCAGTTTAATATCAAGTCATTTTTCAGGTCTAATGACTTGAAGTTGGGCACACATTTTACTCTGTCTTCATTTGTGAAGTAAAGAATATGCTAAATGATTTCTGTGAGGGTTGTCTAACTCTTAACTGTTACTAATCCCACAAAACTGGGTTAGATGTCTCAGACATGTATTTTTGTACCATTTTGTTCTTTCCATGTCTAAGTACTTGACACAGTTTGTAGTAATTGTTATGTGTCTTCTCTATTAGAATGTTAGCACTATGAGAGGCTTATCTGCTTCTTGTTCTTGTGTACTCTCACATGTAAGAGCTCAATATATTTGTTGAATACTTTATGTTTAGGAGGTACTCAGTGAATATTTTGAGTGAGTGAATAGATGAATTAATTTTGAAGAAGAGTGCCTATGAAAGAGTAACTTGTGGTCAATGCATATATATTTTCTAAGTGGCTTTATGATAGAATATTTTGATAGTTGCTTTGCTTTAGTATGAACTGTAACTGAGTTGGCAAACAGGTAATGCAGGTACAGCATAGTGCTTGTCTTATTGAGAATTGTTTGTGTTTTTTTTTTTAATACTTTTAGTTTGGAGGCGCTTGGGTGACTCAGTGGTTAACTGACTTCAGCTCAGGTGATGGTCTCATAGCTCGTAGGTTTGAGCCTTGCTTCGGGCTCTGGGCTGACAGCTCAGAGCCTGGAGCCTGCTTCAGGTTCTGTGTCTCTCTGCCACTACTACCCTGCTTGTACTCTGTCTCTCTCTCAGTCTCTCTCAAAAATAAATATTAAACAAAATTTAAATATTTATAAAAAAAAAAAAGGGGGGTGCCTGGGTGGCTCAGTTGGTTAAACGTACAACTGAGGTCATGATTTCACACTTTGTGAGTTCGAGCCCCACATCAGGCTCTGTGCTGACACCTCACAGCCTGGAGCCTGCTTCAGATTCTGTGTCTCCCTCTCTCTCTGCCCCTCCCCTGATCATGCTGTGTCTCTCTCTATCACTCAGAAATAAATAAAAATTTAAAAAAAATACAAAAAAATACTTTCAGTTTAAACATAAGGAATGCTTTTATCTCTCCTCAAGTCCTGTTCTTTTCTTCTTTCTCACCCCTGCTCCCATATCAAACACCCATTTGTATAAACATATTCTGACAAATAAATACTCATTGTGAGGACTGTAAATCATATATACAATCCATATTTTGCAAAGTAGTATATTTTGCATACAAATCAACTTTTAGTAAGTCCTCGCTGATACTAAGACTGATTAAGGCTTCTGTATAAACAATTCACAGAATCTTTTTTACTGATTTACTTCGTCATCATGGTTTTAATTATTCTGATAAAGTGCTCTAAATAAAAATTATTACATTCATATTTTAGCAGTGAAATACTAAGGGGTAAAGTTCATTTTGTGTGTGTGTGTTTTGTGTATGAATAGATATATATGGTTGCTTAGATTTGAAGTTAATCACTTTATTTTTTTGAGAGTGCCTGCACAAGTTGGGAAGAGCAGAGGGAGAGGGAGAGAGAGAAGCTTAAGCAGGCTGCATGTCCAGCACCGAGCCCCACACGGGGCTTGATCTCATGACAGGAAGATCATGATCTGAGCTGAAATCAAGAGTTGGACAATTAACCAGCTGAACCACCCAGGCACCCATAAAGTCAGTCACTTTAGACTTAAGTTTGTAATTTCTGAAACTACCAGCTTTCAGTGTTATTTCAACCAGCTTCTATGTTGTAGCTTTATTTGTAGTTTTATTTTCCTTTTGCTTCACTTTTTACATAATCTAATTTAAAAAAGAAAACTCCTTTCTCAAATATGACATATGTACAGAAAAATGTATAAATTATAAGATCCATGAATTTTCCAAAGTGAATTACACTCATGTAACCACTACTCAAGCCAGGATAGAAAGCCTTACTGGTGCCCTGGAACCACCATCAGATCTTCTCCCATACACTACTCCTCACCTCAACCCAAAAAGCAACGACTCTTCTGGCTTCTAATACCATAGATTAGTTTCGCCTTTTTGTGTTGTCTTCTTTCACTCATAATATGGTATAAGAGTTTTGTCATTTTATTCTGCTAGCAATAGCTCATTTTTATTGCTGTATTCTACTATATAAATGTTATGAGTGATGATGCTGTGAATATTCTTGCATGTATCTTTAGATTTACAAAGGTACATATTTCTCCTTGCAATATACCTAGTAGTGGAATTGTTGAGTTACAGGATATGTATTTGTTCTCATTAATAAGTATTGTGAAAAGTTTTCTGTGGTGATTATATCAAATTACTCTTTCACACTAGTGTGTGAAAATTCAAGTATCATCTCATCCTTTCTGACATTTGGTGTGTTTTTAATTGCTGCATTTTCGTTTTATTTTTCTGATGACTTATGTTGATTACTTTTTTATGTATGTGTTGTCTATTTAGATATCCTCTGTGACATGCCTATTCAAATATCTATTCAATTTTTCTCTCATGTTGCTCTTTAAAAAAAAATAATTAATTAATTGATTTGTAGGAATTCTTAGGATAATTTGGTTATGAGACCTTCAGAGATATATGTGTGTGTGTGTGTGTGTGTGTGTGTGTGTGTGTGTGTATGTGTATGTGTGTGTATATATATATATTTAAAATGCCTTCCTACCTTCCACCCTAATTTTTATTTTCTTCATATAGTTTTTGGCGGAACAGAAGTTTGTAACTATTACATATTTGTTATGATATATATATATATCATATATATATATATCATATATATATGATATATATATATCATATATATATCATTTATATATATAAATATAACCAATATAAATATAACCAATACATTATTATAAATATAACCAATAAATATAACCAATATAAATATAACCAAATAACTATTACGTATTTGTTATGATATATATTTATATCATTTACATATATGATATATATATATCATTTATATATATATAAATATAACCAATCCTGTTTATCAGTACTTTCCTTTGTGGCTAGTGATTTTTGAATCCTCTTTAAGAAATCTATGTCAGTTCCACTGTCATGAATATTTTATATTATCTTCTTTCATTGTAAAGATGTTTTATTGTCTTACCTTTCACATTACCATCTATAATTGACTCACTTTTTCTATGTAGATAATAAGTTGTACCAGACCAGTTAATGAAATGACAATCTGTCCTTCCTACTCTGCAGTGGTACCTTTGTCATAAATCAAGAGTTTGAGTTTGTTTTGAATTCTCTGTTCTGTTTCCTTGATCTCTCTTTATCCTTGTGTAAAATACTGAAATGATTTTAATCACATCAGCTTTATTAAAAGCCTTAATTTCTGGAGGGTAAGTGCTCCTTTTTTTTTCATCAAGTTTGTCTTGACTATTCTCGACCCTTTACATTTGCTTATAACTTGAAAAATGAGTTTGGTAGGCTCCCTTCACCCTAAACTGAACTTTGACTGAAAATTTTAAATCTCTAGATCAATCTGAGGAGAGTTCAAAGGTTAACTTCACAATCCATGAACATGGTAGATCTCTTCACTTATTTTAAGTCTTTAATTTCTCTCATAGTTTTTTGTGAAGTCTTGCATAAATATACATTATATTTATTCTTAGGTAGTTAGGTTTTTTTAAATGCAGTTAAAAATGGCATCAAAATTTCACTTTATAATTGTTTTTTTTCGCTGTTACCTAGGAAAAGTAAATTTTTGTGTATTGACTTTGTGCCTACCTGCCTTGCTAAATTCACTTATTTTAATAGTGTGTATGTAGATTCTTTGAGTTTTCTATGTATATGATGTTACATAACTTTACATGTATACAGTCTGCTGATAATGACAGTTTTATTTCATTCTTTTTAATCTCTACACTTATTATTTCTTGTTCTTGCTTTATTGCACTGGTTATGGTTTCTAACATAGTATTTAACATAAGCAGTAACAACAGTTATTCTTATCTCATTCTTTATCCTAGGGAGAAAGTTTCTAATATTTTCTAGTTAGGAATTATATTCACTCTATGTTTTTTGCAGCTAATCTGGTAAAGGATTTCTGTCTATTCCTAGTTTGTTTTATAATTAATATTGATTTTTTTTATCATATTATCTGTGCCTATTGAGATAATCCTATTGTTTCTCTTCTATTAATGTGGAGAAGGTGTTGATTGATTTTCAAATATGAAACCAACCTCATATTCTTGGAACATAACCATCTTGTCATGATGTATAATCCTTTATTTATATATTTACATTTTTGCTGATGTTTTGTTCAGGATATTTGTACCTATGTCCATGAGAGAGATTCGTTTATAATTTTTTTTTCATATAATACACTCATCAGATTTGAGGAACAAGGTTTTGCTGGCCTTATGAGTCAATTTAGGAATTGTTTATTTTTTCTCTGGAAGAGTTTTTGTAAGCTTAGTATTATATTCATCCTTAAATAGTAGTGTTTTCCAGTGGAGCCATTTGTGTTTGGAATTTTGTCTGTGGTTAAAGTTTTAATTACAGAATTAATTTATTTAATAACTATTGGAATATTCAGTTATGTACTTTTTTTGTTTGCATGGTAGTTTTGGTAAGATTTCTCCTAGAAATTTGTTCATATGAAATTTCTTATTGTTTACTATAAGATTATTCCTGGTATCTTGTTAGCTTTTCAATATCTGTAGGTTCTGTAGTGATGTCTCCTATTTCAATATTGATATTGGTAATGTGTGCCTTCTCTCACATTGCCTTGATTCATATGCCAGAGTTTTCTCAGTTTTATTAGCCTTTTCAGAGAATAAACTTTGGCTTTTAATGTTTATTTATTTTTGAGAGAGAGAAAGACAGCGTGCACAGGCACAAACAGGGGAGGAGCAGAGAGAGAGGGAAACACAGAATCCTAAGCAGGCTCCAGGTTCTGTCAGCACAGAACCCAACGCGGGGCTTGAACTTTCAAGCTGTGAGATCATGACCTGAGCCGAAGTTGGATGCCCAACCAACTGAGCCACCAGGGTGCCCCTTGGCTTTAATATTTTTTATTTGTATGTTTGTTTTCTATTGTATTAACTTCTTTATTATTTCCCTCCTACTGTTTTTCTTTTTTGGTTTATTTTATTGTTCATTTTAGAAGATGAGGACCTTATTGACTTCAGTCTTTTTTCCTTTTCTAATATGTGCATTATGCCTGTTACTATTTTTTTAAGTACAGCTTTAGCAGCATTCCACAAATTTTCATGTTATATTTTCATTATTATTTAGTTTTTAAAAATTACAATTTTTATTGGATTTTTTTCTTTTGATCCATAAGTTATTTGGAAATATATTGATTAATTTCTAAATATTTATGTATTTTTTGGTGTCTTTTTGTTACTGATTTTGCTATTAATTCTGTGGTCAGAGAACATATGCTTTCTGATTTTATTACTTGAAATATACAGAGTTGCTTTGTGTCTCAGCCTGTGTCAGTTTTGGTACATCTTCCAGTTATACTTGAAATCTGTTTTATTATTTTGGAAATTTTTTTTCTATATATGCCAATTAGGATAAGTGGGTTAATTTTGTTTTTATATCTTGTAACTATGTCTATCTATAAATATGTAATTTGGGCTGCTGAGGAAAATGTGTTAAAGTCTGTAAGTAACTTGGTTGCACATTTGTCCATTTCTCCTTTCACTGTGCTTAATTTTGTTTTTTATATTGTGAGACTTTTGTTACTAAGTAGGTATTAATTTAGAATTTTATACATTCTTGGTGGACTGACCTTTTTGTTATTCTGAAATATCTAGCAATACCTCTTGCTTAAAGTCTGATAGTAGATAAAGCAGCATTATTTTATTTTTATGTTTGCATGGTATTTCTTTATTCTTTTACTTTCAATCTTTTCTGTCTTTATATTTTCAGAACATATCTTTTGTAAATAGCACAAATTTGGGTTTTATTTTTTTAATCCATCTAATGCTGTCTCAATTCAAGTACATATTATGTTTAAATTTGGGTACTATCTTAAATAGTTAGATTTAACCTGTCTTCTATTTGTCCCATCTGTTTTATGTCCCCCACCCTTGTCTTGCTTTCTCTTGAAATGGACAAGTATTTTTATTATTTTATTTTCCTCCTGTTATCTTTTTAGCTATACATTTTAACTTGTTTTTTAGTGTTTATCTTACATATTATATTTCCTTGGCTCATCAAAGATTAATATAGAATTGTTCAAACACTTTGGGAACACTTTGATTCTCTTTACCCTCAAAACATTGTTTAAAAAAATTTTTTTTTAATGTTTACTTATTTTTGAGACAGAGGGAGACAGAGCATGAACGGGGGAGGGTCAGAGAGAGAGGGAGACACAGAATCTGAAACAGGCTCCAGGCTCTAAGCTGTCAGCACAGAGCCCGACGTGGGGCTTGAACTCACGGACTGTGAGATCATGACCTGAGCCGAAGTTGGATGCTTAACCGACCAAGCCACCCAGGCACCCCTCAAAACATTGTTTTATACAATTATTCATTTATATTTATCTACATATTCAGGATCCCTATGACCATGCCCAAGTTTGATGCTTCACCAGCAGGAGTCACAGGACTTAGCATATAGTTATACTGACAGCTCTGATTTACTACAATGCAAATTTTAGCAAAGGGAAAAGGTTCATGGGGCAAGTTGTGGAGGAAGCCTGGTGCAAACTTCCAAGAGTCCTCTCCCAGTGAAGTAGCACAAGACATGTGTAATTCCTCTAGCAATGAGTTGAGACAGCATGTATGAAATGTTGTCTACCAGGAAAACTCATTAGAGTCCCAATGCCTATGGATCCACACAATGAGCCAATTTTCCCATTATTCATTTGTCAGCTACTAAATAGCCTGTGCTTTCTTCCCTCATTGATTTGTGATATATTATCACGAGTTTATCATATATTAAATTATATGTATATGAATCTGTCTCTGAACTATGCCCTGTTGTGGTCTTTTTAGTTTTATAACTTTTTTTTTTTTTTTTTGAGAGAGAGTGTGTACATGAGCAGGGGAGGCGTGGGGTGGGGGGAGAGAGAGAGAGAGAGAGAGAGAGAGAGAGAAAGAAAATCTTAAGCACAAGCCCAATGTAGGGCTCCATCTCACCACCATGAGATCATGATCTGAGCCAAAATCAAGAGTTGGATGCTTAACCGACTAAGCCACCCAGGTGCCCCAGTTTTATAACTTTTACACACTATTTTTATTTTTTTTAATTTATTTTTAAAATTTTTATTTACTTTTGAGAGAGAGTGTGTGCATGTGAATGAGGGAGGGGCAGAGAGAGCTGGGGACACAGGATGAAGTGGGTTCTGTGCTGACAGCAGAGAGTCCTATGTGGGGCTCAAACTCACGATGTGTGAGATTATGACCAGAGCCAAAGTCAGACGCTTAACTGACTGAGCTACCCAGATGCCCACATGCTATTTTTAATACTGTTAATTGTAGTATATCTTAATGTCTGGTAAGATAAATTCTGCTTATTTATTTGCATTATTGTTGATTTAGTTATATATAGACCTTAATTCCTTAATACTGTTTTCAGGGAAGATTTATTCTAATTTACCTGCTGATATGCAATCAACATTTTGATTGGGATTGCATTTAAAATAAGTAGATTGTTTTGAATATAACGGACATTTTTATGGTATTGTCATCCCATTCAAGGACCTAGAATGTCTTTTATTCATATTTTTCTCTTTGTTAAAATTTATCCATAGAAGTCTTGTATGTCTTGTAGGTTGATACCCAGTTAATTTATCAGTTTTGTGATTATTGCGAATGCTGGTTTTTTTTTTTTAATGGTATTTTAAATTTGTTCTTCTTGGTGTAGAGAAATTTTATATTGATAATTTTTTTTTTTTTTTTTTTTTTTTTTTTTTTTGGTCTTCAGCCTTGTTTAACTCTTATTAATTCTAATAGTTTTCTTTTAATTGTTTTGGCTTTTCTGGGTAGATGATTGTCATGTGTGAGTAATGGAAATTTTATCTCTTTCCATCCTTTTACCATTCTTTCACTTTTCTTTTTTCTATTCTTTTATTTATTTATTTATATTTTTTTTAGTTTTTAAATTTACATCCAAATAAGTTAGCATATAGTGCAACAGTGATTTCAGGAGTAGATTCTTTAATGCCCCTTACCCATTTAGCCCATCCACCCTCCCACAACCTCTCTAGTAACCCTCTGTTTGTTCTTCATATTTAAGAATCTCTTATGTTTTGTCTCCCTCCGTGTTTTTATATTATTTTTGCTTCCCTTCCCTTGGGTTCATCTGTTCTGTGTCTTAAAGTCCTCATATGAGTAAAGTCATATGATATTTGTCTTTCTTTGACGAATTTTGCTTAGCTTAATAGCCTGTAGTTCCATCCACATAGTTGCAAATGACAAGATTTCATTCTTTTTGATTTCTGACTAATACTCCATTATATGTATGTGTATACACATACACACACACATATACACCACAACTTCTTTATCCAATCATCCATCGATGGACACTGGGGCTCTTTCCATACTTTGGCTATTGTTGATAGTGCTGCTATAAACATTGAGGTGCACGTGTCCCTTCAAAATAGCACACCTGTGTCCCTTGGATAAATACCTAGTAGTGCAATTGCTGGGTCATAGGGTAGTTCTATTTTTAATTTTTTGAGGAACCTCTATACTTTTTTTTAGAGTGGCTGCAGCAGCTTGCATTCCCACCAACAATGCAAAAGAGATCCTCTTTGTCCACATCCTTGCCAACATCTGTTGTTCCCTGAGTTGTTAATGTTAGCCATTCTGACGGGTGTAAGGTGATATATCATTGTGGTTTTGATTTGTATTTCCCTGATGATGAGTGATGTTGAGTATCTTTTCATGTGTCGGTTGGCCATCTGGATATCTTCTTTGGAGAAGTGTCTATTCATGTCTTTTGCCCATTTCTTCACTGGGTTATTTTTTTTGGGGGAGATGTTGAGTTTGATAAGGTCTTTATAGATTTTGGATACTAACCCTTTATCTGATGTGTCGTGGGCAAATATCTTCTCCCATTTTGTCGGTTGCCTTTTAGTTTTTCTGATTGTTTGCTTTGCTGTGCAGAAGGTTTTTATTTTGATGAGGTCCCAATAGTTCATTTTTGCTTTTGTTTCCCTTGCCTCCAGAGACGTGTTGAGTAAGAAGTTGCTGTGGCCTTATTTTTTCTATTCTTAATAGCCACGGCCTCCACGATTGAATTATCTAGTGATAGTGATACTGGCATCCTTGTCTTGTTACCAGTTTTAGAGAATTCATATAAAGTCTTTTCATTAAGTGTAATGTTTGGTGCTAAAGATTGCTGGAATATAATCTTAATCAAATATACTTTCCTAAGAGTGTTTTAAATTATTTTTATCATAAATAGATGTTGAATCTTATCAAATATGGTTTTCTGTATCAGTAAAAATAATTATAATTATTCTCAAATTAGACAGTGTAGGGAGTTAATAGATTTTCTGATCAACTGGCCTTTTATTTCTGAGAAAAACTCTTTGTGAATATATAGATTTTTAAATATATTGTTAGATTTAGATAGCTAATATCTTATTTAGAACTTTTGCCCCATGTCCATTAGCTGAAAAATGTTTTTTTCTTATTCATATTTAATTTGAAGTCAAGATTATATTAACCTCCCAAACATTTGGTTTTTCTCTTACTTATAAAAGCCTCAGTCTATATAATGAGGACAGAGAAAAAGGGAAATTCTAAAAACATGTCATGGGATTGTTATTTCTGTCATGATCCAGTTAGGAGATAGAACCTATACCAGTTTTTAAAAATTTTTTTTTTAATGTTTATTTATTTTTGAGAGAGAGAATCAGCCGGGCATCAGCAGGGAAGGGGAGAGAGAGGGAGACACAGAATTCAATGTAGGCTCCAGGCTCTGAGCTGTCAGCACAGAGACCGACTAGGGGCTCGAACTCACAAGCTGTTGAGATCATGACCTGAGTCGAAGTCGGATGCTTAATCGACTGAACCACCCAGGTACTCCTATACCAGTTTTTTTTTTTACAGAGAAAATTTAATAGAAAGAATAACAAATTATAAAATTTTAACTAGGTAATTGAAAGGAGGGTAGCAACTATAGGAAGCAGTTCTCACTCCTAAGTCTGGTGGGGGGGAAAGGGCATAGGTTGAGATTATTAAAACCTAGAACCTGAGCTGTTACTCAGACCCCTGAAGAGTAGCCTGATACTTTGAAGGCTGACTCAGACCTCTTAGAAGGTGGCACTGCTAGGTTGGTGCTGTTGTCCCTTAAGAGTTGGTAGAATGACAGTCACAGGAATAGTAAACATATAGGAAATGTATGGGATGTAAATAGGAGGGAGTGAGTCCTTTCTTCCCCCTTCAGCTTTGCTGTCTCTCTCTAGAGCTTTGCTCTAACATTGGCAAAGCCTACGATGAAGCTGAAATGTAATTTGCATTCTCAACTCCTTGTAGTGTTCCAAAGCTGGGTATAGTAGCATGTTTTCAAGCTGAGAGTCAATAATTTAGTAAGTGGTACACCTGAAAGCTAAATTAGACAACACTCAAATAATCTCTCTGTGAGCTTCAAAAGAAGTCATATAGCAAATTAAATATTAAGAATAGAATGTTAGTGGGGCTCCTGGGTGGCTCAGTCAGTTGACTGTCCCAACTCTTGAAATCAGCTCATGATCTTCCGGTTCATAGGATCAAGGCCTGCATTGGGCTCTGCACTGACAATGCAGAGTCTGCATGGGATTCGCTCTCTCCCCCTCTCTCTCTGCCCCTCCACTGCTCGTGTGCTCTTTCTCAAAATAAATAAGTACACTTAAAAAAAAGAAGAAGAATAGGGACGCCTGGGTCGCTCAGTTGGTTAAGTGTCTGACTTTGGCTCAGGTCATAGATATCATGGTTCATGAGTTCGAGCCCTGCATTGGGCTCTGTGCTGACAGTTCAGAGACTGGAGCCTGCTTCAGATTCTGTGTTTCCCTCTCTCTCTGCGCCCCCCCCCTCGCTCACACTCTCTCTCTCTCCCTCAAAAATAAATAAACATAAATAAAATAAAAAAAACAAACAGAATGTTAGTAAAAATTCTGCGTTTTAAGTTTTCTCTAAGATGTAATCGTAACACGTTTATTAGGAAATAAGAAGGGTAAAAAGAACTGCATTCAGCTCAACTAGTTGGATAAGAACAACAGAGTAAATCCAAAGGGGAGGAAAATTAAAAATATAAAGTTAGATTCAGTGGAATGAAAGAACAAAAAATTCATTCTTTGAAAAGAGTTTTAAGATTATAAAGTTAGACCAAGCACCAGTCAAGAGATAGGACCACATATTGGTGGTTTTGGTAAAAGAGAAAAGAAGGTACAAATGAAATATAGAGAGAACTAATAATACAAACCAAATAGAGAAAACAAACAAATGTTTCTCCTGGATGTTAAAAACCCTTTCTACAGAAGAATAATGTGGGATATCTATCTCACTGACTTACCTATATTTATTTCCTGGCAGCCTCATGATTGACTTTACTTTGATTAATTGTGCTCCATTAATGTAAATACATACATTAACATTTCTAGTATAACTACTAAAATAATAGAAAAAGACTGTATAACTTCAGAACTAGTAGAAGGCAAAATGAAATGTGAAAAGAACAAAACAAAAATCAATCAGTCTGAAAGAATGCAAGAAAAAGAGTTGGTAGGGATTAGACGATAGCCATGTTAACATTAGACCAAGTAATTTTAAGACAAAAAACATGCCTGCAGATAAAGATGAGTACTACATACTGATAAAACCATTCAATTTATTAGGAAGGCATAACTGTTTTAAACCTGATGCAATTGATAGGGTAGCTTTGAAATGTATAAAGCAAAACTTTCTGTAACTACAAGGAGAAATGAACAGAATATCTGTTCTAGTGTGAGAGTTTTAATGCATCTCTGTCAATGGTTGAGGATAGAGAAGATTTGAATAACACAATCAACAGACTTGACATAATGAATATATATTTGGAACACTGAAACCAACAACAAACATATCTATTGAGACACACATAGAACATTTATGAATTTACAATTAAAAAAATTTCATTTAATACAGACCTTATTCTCTGGCCAAAATTCATTTAAGTTAAAATCAATAAATTAAACAATTTTATACTTTGGAAATTAGAAAATTCTAAATAATTCATTAGTGGAATTATAGTATGCAGATGAAAAGCTGTTTAGAATTGGACAATGCAACTATGTCAAAATGTGTGGTATATAGCTAAAGCAGTGCTTACAGGGAAATTTACAACCTGAAATTCTTATATAGGAAATAAAGGTTGAAAACTAATAAGCTGAGTATTGTTATTAGAAAATATTAAGCTTTAGGAAACAAATATTTAATACAGATAGGGCAGAAATGTATAGAAAAGGAAGGCAATTATAAGAGAGAAGTAGCAAGTTTTGTGTACTGTTCCATACTAACAGCATGCTCCCTTCCTTGCTACCTCTGCATGGTCATGGTGGGCTCTGAGGTTATCTCAGTCTCTGCTCAGCATCTCTTCTTGATCCTAGTACTTCATTGGAAGCTCATCTTGAGCAGATTGTTTACTTCTGTTTAAAAAAATAGTCCTTGGCTTTATTGCAGAGGGGAGGCAAAAACTTGCTGCAATTTTGCTCTAGATCCCAACTATTTGCATTTCTTAAATTACCCAAATCATCTTGCAGTGCATCACTCTTATATTTGTTTCTTCTTACATTATCTCTGGTTCTTCTAGGTTGCTTTTTTTTTTTTTTTTTCCTATGTATTTTGTTCTTTATAGTGCTTGTTAGAAGATGTCCTTAGATATCTAGTGATCTTTGGGTGTTTTCTCATATTTGAAAGTGTTGCTACTAAAAATTGATTAGGTACTGTGAACTCTTGGAGCTTGTGAGCTTGTGGTCTTCTGTGTAGTGAGTTCTGCATGGGCCTTTTCCTTGAGTGCGCCTTTGTCACTCTTAGCCTGGTACCTTTCCAGGAGAAGGATTTTTTGGCTTCACATGTGGGCAGGTATATCCTGACTGTAAACCCTAGGAACAGTGGGGAACAGCAGAATGGGTTTCTCTATGCAGTATGATTCCCTTGTCTTTAACTGTCCTTTGTGTTCCCTCAATTCAGAAATATTTTGTGTTGCTTAGAGAATATATCTTCAGATGTAGGGTACAGGGTACAGGAAAAGTCATCTGACTGTGAAATTGGGAAGGGGATCTTTATGATCTAACTACTTCCTAATAGACTTCTCTTCTAATCTTCCATTTTTCTGTTTCTAACCCTGATTTTTCTTTTTCTTTTTCTTTTTTTTTTAGAAGTGATTTGTGCTGTCCTAAGTTTTGAGCTTTTTTGATTAAATTTGGGTGGGGTCAATAGGAAGGGCATCTGTGGCATAAATCTGGTTGCTCTCAGATTTTTTTTCATTGTATGCTTGTGTGTCAGCTTTCCTGGGTCAGTTATATTCAGTACTGCTTATTCATTTGCTATCCAGCTTCTGAAATTTTGGTTGCTGTTATATTGTTTCCTCTCCTATTTGCCCTTCCAGGTTTATGTTTCTTCATAAAAATCTCTTTACACTCATTGTAGTGGGGTTTTATTTAGGAGGAAGCAAAAGTAAGTGCTTGGATTTAATGTACTGTCTTTACTAACTTGAATGACTTTACCTCAAACCTTTATTTCAACTCTTGATTGATATGCACTCAGTAGTGGCTCACTTTCATCTTTTAATTTTAAATTTATTGGAGAATTAGTAGGTAGACTTCAGTATTTCTGTCTAGAGACTAAAGTAAATGATAAGTCAAAGCCTGAACAATTCATTTTTCCTTCCCCTCCCCCATGGTCTTCTGTTAAGTTTCTCAGGATCCACATAAGAGTGAAAACATGGTATCTGTCTTTCTCTGTATGACTTATTTCACTTAGCATAACACTCTCCAGTTCCATCCACGTTGCTACAAAAGGCCATATTTCATTCTTTCTCATTGCCACGTAGTATTCCATTGTGTACATAAACCACAATTTCTTTATTCATCAGTTGATGGACATTTAGGCTCTTTCCATAATTTGGCTATTGTTGAGAGTGCTGCTATAAACATTGGGGTACAAGTGCCCCTATGCATCAGCACTCCTGTATCCCTTGGGTAAATTCCTAGCAGTGCTATTGCTGGGTCATAGGGTAGATCTATTTTTAATTTTTTGAGGAGGCTCCACACTGTTTTCCAGAGTGGCTGCACCAATTTGCATTCCCACCAACAGTGCAAGAGGGTTCCCGTTTCTCTGCATCCTCTCCAGCATCTATAGTCTCCTGATTTGTTCATTTTGGCCACTCTGACTGGAGTGAGGTGATATCTGAGTGTGGTTTTGATTTGTATTTCCCTGATGAGGAGCGATGTTGAGCATCTTTTCATGTGCCTGTTGGCCATCCGGATGTCTTCTTTTTTTTTTATTTTCTTAATTTTTATTATTATTTTTTTTAATTTTTTTTTAATGTTTAGTTATTTTTGAGACAGGGAGAGACAGAGCATGAACAGGGGACGGTCAGAGAGAGGGAGACACAGAATATGAAGCAGGCTCCAGGCTCTGAGCTGTCAGCACAGAGCCCGACGCGGGGCTAGAACTCACGGACCGCAAGATCATGACCTGAGCTGAAGTCGGCTGCCCAACCGACTGAGCCACCCAGGCGCCCCCAGATGTCTTCTTTAGAGAAGTGTCTATTCATGTTTTCTGCCCATTTCTTCACTGGATTATTTGTTTTTTGGGTCTGGAGTTTGGTGAGCTCTTTATAGATTTTGGATTCTAGCCCTTTGTCCGGTATGTCATTTGCAAATATTTTTTCCCATTCCCTTGGTTGCCTTTTAGTTTTGTTGATTGTTTCCTTTGCAGTGCAGAAGCTTTTTATCTTCATGAGGTCCTAGTAGTTCACTTTTGCTTTTAATTCCCTTGCTGTTGGAGATGTGTCAAGTAAGAAATTGCTGCGTCTGAGGTCACAGAGGTTTTTTCCTGCTTTCTCCTCTAGGGTTTTGATGGTTTCCTGTCTCACATTCAGGTCCTTTATCCATTTTGAGCTTATTTTTGTGAATGGTGTAAGAAAGTGGTCTAGTTTCATCCTTCTGCATGTTGCTGTCCAGTTCTCCCAGCACCATTTGTCAAAGAGACTGTCTTTTTTCCATTGGATATTCTTTCCTGCTTTGTCAAAGATTAGTTGGCTATACTTTTGTGAGTCCAGTTATTTCTTATGCTTTTCAAATGATGGGCTTCCTTAAGATTGAGCCTTCAGCCCTCATTTTTCCATCCCTTGTT
Organism: Panthera uncia; assembly: GCF_023721935.1. Lineage (NCBI taxonomy): Eukaryota > Metazoa > Chordata > Mammalia > Carnivora > Felidae > Panthera > Panthera uncia. The sequence goes on from NC_064811.1 coordinate 101,461,439, forward strand.
CCTTTCTAGCCTGTCTTTGTAGGTCTCTCCTATATAATTCCAGATCTTGTGTCTACGCACACAGCTCTAAAGTCTCATTCTTTCTTGAGTTCCAAAACCACATTTCCGACTGCAAACTGAATATTTCCTTTAAGATGTTCTGCCAATACCTTACAAAACCTATAACTCTGGATTGAATGTATTAATAAAAAGGGCAGAGGCAAGAGGTGTGTTATTCCCCAGGCTATTCTGATAAATCTTTATGGTCTTTTTTTGTAGATGTTGTTTTGTAAATTTTATTTCATGTTTATAAAATATCTGTCTTTTCATATTTCATACCAGTTTGTCATATTTTTACTGCCCAAACTAAGCATTTGGATTTTTGCCTTCATCGCCCACATTTTTCAGTCCTCTTCCTTATCCTTCTACCTTCATATACACACACAAACAAACGATTTGAAATGCTAGAAGTGTGAAGTTTGGGTTTATTATTATTTTTACTGGTAATGGTTCAGTCTGTATTTATGGGGTAGAAGATAAATCTTGTATTACTTTTCTCTTTGCAGGTCTCTATGCCTTACGGAGAGTCTTGAAGAAACAGCCTAATCTCTCTGATAGCAAGATGGCTGGGCTGGTGAAGATTACTCTGAATGATTTCTTACAAGGGATGAATGACGTCAGGCCCAGTGCTATGAGGGAAGTAGCAATCGATGTACCAAATGTAAGTCATTTGCACTCCCATGCTAGCCACACTGTTTGATTTAACTCTGAAAGAAACAGAGACTGCATAGAGACAATATACCCAGGCTAAACTTAAAAAAAATTTTTTTTTAATTGAAATTTTTATGGATGTAATTGGAGATTCAGTGCAGTTGTAAGAAATACTGTAGGGAGATCTTGTGTATTCTTCACTCACTTTCCCCCTGCGTGGTAACATCTTGCAAACAATTAGTACACTATCACAAGCAGGATTTTCATGCTGATATAATCACTGATCTTATTCAGATTTCTAGTGTTACTTGTACTTATTTGTGTGTGTGTGTGTGTGTGTGTGTGTGTGTGTGTGTTTAGTTCTGTGCAGTTTTATTACTTGCAAAGTTTTGTGTATCTGTCACTGGAATTGAGATACTGAATAGTTCCATCACCACAGCGATCTCTTGCTTTGCTCTTTCATAACCATACTAACCTTGTTCTGTACCTGTTTGTAAAATTCTGTCATTTTAGAAATGTTATATAAATCTAACTATACACTATACAGCCATTTGTTATCAGTTTTTTCCCATTTAGCATAATTCCAAGGAGATTCATCCAAGTTGTTATGTGCAACAATAGTTTGTTCTTTCTGTTGCTGAGTCGTATTCCATGGTGTGGCTGTACCATAATTTGCTTAGTCATTCACCTGTTGAAGGACATCTGAGCTGTTTCCAGTTTAGGGCAATTATGAATAAAGTTGCTATGAACATTCGTCTGCAGGTATTGTGTAAATGTAAGTTTTTATTTCTCTAAAATCAATGCCCACGAGTGCAACTGCTGGGTTGTATGCTAATTGCATATTTAGTCTTATAAGGAAATGTCAACTAGGCTAATTTTAGAATATAAAAAATCTTCAAGTTATGATGCCTGGTGTTTCCTCAGGTTCTTTTACATTTTCTCAATTATTGACATGCTTTGCACAGTTCACAATCAAATCACCATAAGGACATCAGAAGCTACCTTTTAAGAGGGGGGGTGGGGATCATCTGTTACGTTCTCTTATCACCCAAGTAGGCCTAACATTCAGGAAAGAAATATTTCTTTGAATATATTAATATTTGCAGAAAATGGCATTGAAACAAAGCATTGATGGTGTGTCCTGCATTGTATTGGGGTAAGGGATGGGCTGTTAAAGTTGGCTTGATCATAAGGAGTGTTTATATCTTGGTATAGCTTGAGGAAAGTTTATAGATTGCTCTCTGACACTTTAGGAGAGCACTGATGGAAGAATGGAACTTTGTGACTACTCTTTCCCTTTGCTTCTATAATATCACCTCTTTAGTTTTTCTTTTTGAGTTTGTCTTATTGCTTCTGAGATACTCCCTTGTAAAAGCTCACACGTTACAATTATTTAAAACTTAGAGCTGTAGTAGAGAGTCAGACATAGTTTTGTACGCTTTTCCCCATTGTGTGTATATTAACAGTTCTCTTGGTCATTAACTAATGGTTTATAATTGCTGTAAGCTAAAACAAACAAAAAAACTGAGAGAGACTATAAAGATACTAAGTCAATGGAATAGACTGTGTGGAACCATATAGTGGGGAGAGGTCAATGGGTTTGTTTTCACTTTTTTTGTTGTTGTTTTGTTCTTTTGGTTTTCACTTTTAAAGGGGACTGTTCCTTGGAAAATGTATTTTGTGGCCAAATATGTTTGGGAAGTACTGGTTTAAATGAAATCAGTTGTATTTCTTTGCTGTAGGACTTTTCAGGGTTTTTAAATATGAAGAAGTGTGAAAGAGAGCTATTATGGAAACTTATTTGGCCATGGACCATGTGGAGCAGATACTTTCTGCATTTTGCAATGTGGTAGATTGCATAAACTGACTACAGATTTTTCCCACCATTCTGTTTGCCCTTTTTGCACTGCAACTTTGTAGCTCCTACCATAAAAGAGATGGAGTCAGGTTTTCCACCCTTTGAATTTGTACTTGGCCATGTAACTTGCTTTGGCTTATAGGATATTAGCAATCATGATGCAAGCAGACTTGAAAGCACCTAGGGCTTGCCTTTTCTTGCGACTCTTGGAATCCCTGCATTAGTTATGCTGTGATATCTGTACTTGTTTCCTGGAAGGTGAGATACCATGCGGAGCATAAGTGAGCCCTCTTAGCTGAGATTCCCTCTTTTCAGCCATCCTGCCAATTGTCAGACATTTGACAGACACAATGCTAGACTATCCCACCCCTACTGAAGTTTACCTAAACCAGAAAAACCACCCAGTTAACTCTTAGAATTGTCAGAAATATCAAATGTCTGTTTTTTTTGAGCCACTAAACTTTATGGTAGTTAGCAAAAGCTTAAGTGATGAAGATGCTTGTTTACTTCTTTTAGAACACAATTGTTTTGTCAATTAAGGTGGAAAACAGTGCCCTCAGTTAGGAATATCTCTAAGGACTAGCTTCTAGTTTAGGCAGCTTAATGTGATTTTAAATGTTTTTTCGAAAACATTTTCGAATTCACTAATGAACTTACAGCTTAACTTTGGGTGCTACTATAGTTCTGTAGTAGCACATGCTAATTTAGTATGAATAATTTAACAAATGGAATTATGGAATAATTAATGATTGATGTTGGATTAGTAGAAGCTTTTCATTTCTTTGGAATTTATGGTCTAAAGTTTGGGCACATTGGTATGAATATCTTTACTTGTATTTATCTGTGTTTTATTGGCTACAGTTACATAATGTAATGGGTCAAGTAAATGCATATTCATCAAATGCCACATGTGAAAATTTCGGGTGATAGGGTTATAAACCAGCTACTCCATCCAAAAACACTTCAGTGTTTAAAAAAGTTTAGGAACTAGAGAAACATACAGTGAGTTTTTTAAATTTAAAATTACTGCCAATAGAGAATGTGTTTGAACAGTGGCTGTCCACTTTTGGAATTGCTGAACTGATTTATTCATCAGAGGAACTGATACTACAACTGCATTTTTAATTGCTCTAATGAGAGGTTTTTTTTCCCCTTTATTTTCTTCTGATACAGTATTTACAATCCATGGACTTGTGCCATTTTCCATTTGGCACTTTATTACTTGGCCTAAGGCCATGGTGTACTGTGATGTTACTCATGAGCTCCAGGGTGATTAGCCCTGGTCAAAGTACTTTTTTACATTGCTTTTTATGCTCACTTCAGATTGTAAAAATTTTCCTGAGAAGTCAACATTTCTTTAATTGGATTGCTAAAATTTTTCTCTTCTGCTTTCAGACTATCGCATATACAAAAATATCTCCAAATTATATCTGCAGAAGGTTTACTACTTACTTTGCTATAGAAAACCTGTTTCAAGCAGGTAGTTAATTGTGAACATTTTTTAAATAGTAAATTGAGCATTCAGCATCTTTTGAGAAAAGATTTCAGCGTGTGACATTAAGACTTCTAAATCACACTTGCCTAGTTATATTTAAGTTGAAAAGAAATGTCCTAAGGTGGGAATATTGCCAATTACAATGTAATGCATTATTAATCAGGAGACCACAAGTGTTAGCTACTTACTGAAATGTAATGTTTCCTTTTTGTGGACTTTCTGAATTGGTGATTATACCAACTGGTGTATTAAAAGTCAAATGTATTTTACAATTAATTGGTAATTAAAATCAAATGTATTTCTTTACCACAGGAATCTTTAGAATCTTTGACTATGTCAGTGTGCATTTTGAAATTTTGGTTTTTCACCCAGAAATAACAACTGTTAATATTTTGTTATAATTCTAATAGTTTAACATTTTTTTAAAGATTGTTTTTCTGTGCATATAGATATTTTAATATAACTAATCTTAGAGGGGCGCCTGGGTGGCTTGGTCGGTTAAGCGTCTGACTTCGGCTCGGGTCATGATCTCACGGTCCGTGAGTTCGAGCCCCGCGTCGGGCTCTGTGCTGACAACTCAGAACCTGGAGCCTGTTTCAGATTCTGTGTCTCCCTCTCTCTCTGCTCCTCCCCTGTTCATGCTCTGTCTCTCTCTGTCTCAAAAATGAATAAATGTTAAAAATAAAAAAAAATAACTAATCTTAGAATACATAGTTTTATATTTTTCTTTTTTCACTTAAAATTATATGGTAAACATTTTACTTTAAAATTTTTCAGCAAACGTCTTTTAAATGACTGTTTAATAGATTGTTATGTGGTAAACTGTAATTGTTTTATCCTTCTTCCATTCTAAAGAAAATCTGTTTATTTTTCCTGTTTTTTTCTAATATGGTTATATACACATTTATGTCCAAACCTTTGCATTTATGTTTCCCAGAAGCAGAATTATCAGACGGAAATATGTGGTTTTAAAGTTTAAGGCAAATGTCATTAAGCTCTGTTTTTTTTTCCCCTCAGAAAGATTGTTTTAATTTATAATTATGTGATAAAAATTTTAAATTATAAAGAGCTTAAATAAAGTCTTATTTTATTTTTACTTTAGTCCTTTTTTATTTGCCTGCCAGTAGAATTTATTTTTTATTTTGAGGAATAATACTGGATAATCTTTAGGTAGGGACTTAAAATAAGAAAATGAAAACTATCAATTATATACCTTCTTCTTTCTATAAAAATTTTAAATTTCTAGATAATTGGTCTAAACTGGATGGCTTTTTAAGGGATTTTAAATTCTGTGAGAGCAGTTCTTATTTTTATCCTTTATATTTGTCCTACCACATAATAGATGTCCAATCAATATTTGCTGAATGGATAAGTGAACAACTATAATTCTCTTGGAAAAACAAAACAAAACAGATGGTCAATTTCACATATATTTAAAGAGTATTGCATCCTTCTTCTGTACTAAAGCTTAATATTTTTGTTTACCTTCACGTAACATTCTTCAGATTCTTCGCATTTTATGAAACAAGTGGTTTCTTTAGTGAATTTTAACCCTTACTGTTTATTCAGTGAATTTAACAATTTTGGAGTAAATATGCCTGTAATAGTGCTAAGTTGTCTGTTCTGGAAGGATACAGAATAGTCCTTTATATTTTCTACCAAAACATGTTGCTTTCTTTTTTTTTTTTTTTTTTTTTTTTTTTTTTAAAAATTTTTTTAATAAAAAAAAAAAATACAATGCTTTCAATAGTTGTATTTACATATTGTATTTACAATAAATAAGCCATTTTATATATACCATAGCAATTATCACTGGATCACTGGTAAATGGCATTCTTAACCAAATATATACAAATTGATTACCATCAAGTTTAATTCATTTATATATCTTAAATCATCCCCACCCCCAGGGTTTCCCTATTTCATTTTAGGTAGTTTTAGGTTGTTTCATTATTTGGAAATAATCCATCTTTATGCTTTTGGTACTGCTTTTGGATTGCAGTTTTCAGAATTTGGACATTTGGTTCAGAATAAGTTAAAAGCCAATAAAAAGAGAGACCTCTACTTTCATTTGAACCCACTTTTTAAAAGCGAATTGTAACTAGAGCCTTAAGACTAAGTGTATAGCCTCAAAACTCTTTGTAAGCTTGGATCCAGATTAAATTTATAAGTAGTCAGCAGTCAAATTGAGTGTATACCAAATGTCATTAGTTAAATAAACATACCTCATTTACTCCCATTTTAAATAGTAGCAAACTTAATTATATGAATAATCAAAAGACTGTTTCACTAATTACATATTCAAAATTGACTGGTGTATTTTCATTTGGCATCTTTTCAGATGAGAATAGAACATCAGAATGTGACAAGGCAGTTGAATTTCACAAGATGAGCTCATTAGCATTACTTTTCCTGTGCAGAGTTAAATAGTTTAATTGACCATAATTACATTTCATTCTTCATGTACCCTCAGGATAATTAGAAAGAATTTGAGTTTCTGTTCTTTAAAAACAGTACTGTATTCTATATGTTCTTTATTTTTAACAGATTCAAAGGATTGAGAGTTTCTGGGATGCTTTACTAAATAACAGATTGCTTTTTTTGGAATAGATATACAACCTGTGGAAATTCTATTAATTCCATATTGGTTCTTGGCAAGTCTTTTGAATTTGGTTTCTTTTGATTTTGCCTCTTGTTGTCTAGACAGAAGAGTGTCTTCTATCACTCCCAAGATCCCAGTCTTCCCTGCCAACTTCTCTTGTGCATTTTTATAGTTTTAAGTAATAACAATTGAACAGGAAAGCACATTTGGGAAAGTAGATTACTTTTAACCAGGAAATACTCTGTGCCAAAATCAAGATTGTAGTTTTAAGTGTATTAAATATTTTAGAAGTTTAACTCTTTCATTCCACTTTTCTTTTTATACCTTACTTTCCTCAGGCTTATAGTCTGTAGGAGACATGAGAGAGATAGAAAAGTTAGTGGAAAGATCAACAGTTTCTGCTCTCAGCTCTGATTCTGGTTAACTTTGGTGAAATGAAAGACTTTTCCTGTCAGATTATAGAAGGAAAGCTCTTAATTTGCTGTTTTCTGATGCATGTCTTCTTTTGAATTTATAAATAATGTTGAGCTTACCATAGAGATATATGCTATACTTATATGTTATAGTTGGTCAATAAGAAATACTTGATGAGTGTTTGCTAAAAACACAGATTTTCATTTAGTGTAAAGGAACTCATTGGTAGTTAGTGTGGTTCTTCTGTGGTACTATACTTCTTTATTTCACCTTGTACAGATATGGAGTAATTATATACCATCTGATCATGCCCTTTAGTCCTTCCCATCTCTTCATTGAGTAATTTATCCAAAAGAAATTACTGATCTGGCTTAAAAGCCATCAGCATGACTACCAGTTGATCATCTTTAGAATGAAGTCTAAGCTCTTTAGTTTGGTATTTGTAACCTGGCTCGTGCCTCCTTAACTTTTTTCTAACATTATGCTCTCCTCTTGTTGAACCACTCCTGTTTTTGCATGTGTGGTCTTCTCTGCCTGGAAAATTGTCTTCTGACCTCTCAGTTACCAAAGATCTTGCAGTGTGATCCCTAACACACACCCACAAAATACACATATATGGCTTGTGGATATAATACACCTAATACACAAAATATGCATATATCCCTGTGGACCTTTTGTCTTGTTCATCTTTGTATCTCCACTGCTCGGCAAATGGTAACAACCAAATAATAAGAGTTTGTTAAATGACTGAATATTTTGTGAAGAATTTTGGTTCACAAATGTTCTTATTTCTCAGAAATAGTTCTTTTGCCCTTCTATATAAGTATATATTCATATTTTGGTAACAGCTTTATTGAGGTACAATTCACATGTCAATTCAGTCATTTAAAGGGCATATTTTGGTGGTCAAGTATATTTAAAGAGTTGTACAGCCATTACTGTAGTCAACTTTAGAACATCCTTTTATCACCCCCCAAAAGAAACCCTGTACCCTTTACCCATCATCTCCCAACCTGCCCATCCTCACCAGCCTGAGGCAAACATTTATCTATTTTATATCCCTGTAGATTTGCCTAATCTAGACATTTCATATAAATGGAATTATAAGATACTTGATTCTTTGTGACTGGCTTCTTTCACTAAGCATAAAATTTTCAAGGTTTATCCATGCATCATGTATCAGTACTTCATTCCTTTTTATTGCTAAGTAATATTCTATTGTATGGATACTGCACGTTATGATTTATCTTTTCATTAGTTGATAGACATTGGGATTGCTTCTATCTTTTGACTGTCATAAATAAAGTTGAATTTGAACATTTATATATAAGTTTTTGCTTGAGCATCTGTTTTAATTCTTTTGGGTCTGTATCTAGTAGTAGAATTGCTAAGTCGTTGGTAATTCTGTGTTTAACCTTTTGAGGAACTAAGTTTTCCAAAGTGACTACCATTTTATATCCCCACCGGCAGTGTATGGAGAGTTCCTGTTTCTACATAACCTCATTAAAACTTACTATCTTTTTGGTTATAGCTATCCTAGTGGGTGTGAAATGATATCTCATTGTGATTTTTTATTTGCATTTCTTTAGTGACTAATGATACGAGCATCTTTTCATTTGCTTATTGGCCGTTGTGTGTATCTTCTTTGGAGAAATGTCTATTCAGATCCTTTGCCCCTTTTTAATTGGGTTATTTATTTGTCTTTTTATTATTGAGTAGTAAGAATTCTTATGTATTCTGGATACAAGTCCTTTATTAGATATATGATATCTGATATCAGATATGTATGATTTGTAATAGTTTATCTTATTCAGTGGGCTGCCTCTTTCATTTTCTTAATAGTGACCTTGGAAGCACAAGTTTTTAATTTTGATGAAGTCCAGTGCATCTGTTTTTTCTTTTCTTGTGTGTACTTCTGGTACCACATTTGAGAAACCATTGCCAAATCCAAGGTTGTGAAGATTTACCTTATATTTTAAGAGTTTATAGTTTTAGTTCTTACATTTAGGTGTTTGACTAACTCCCCCCCCACCCCCAGGTAGGGTTAACCCTGCTCTTTTGTGTGTGATGGTAGCATTATAGAAACTACAATTATAGCTTGCAGTCAGGAGGACCATATATGAGAAAAGTGTTTTGTTTTTTTTTTTTAACCTGTGGCAAAATATACATAGCATAAAATTTGCCATTTTAACTATTTTTAAATGTATAATTTGGCCTCATTAAGTATGCTTACATTGCTGTGCAGTTATTACCACCATCCACATCCAGATCTCCAGAAATTTTTCTTTTTCCCAAACTGAAACTCCATACCTATATTAAACAACTCTTTATTCCCTCCCTCACCATCAAGTATGATGGTAGGTTTTTTTTTTTTTTTTTTTTTTGGAAGTTCTTTATTAGGTGAAGTTCCTTTCTATTCCTATTCCTAGTTTGAAGAGAGAATTTTTTTTTTTTTTTTAATCCAAAATGGTTGTTGAGTTCTGTTGAATGCATTTTCGGCATCGTAGGAATGATCATAATTTGTTTTTTTGTTTGTCAATACAGTGAATTACATTGATTTTCAGTGTTGAATCCATCTTGTATTTCTGGATGAATTCCACTCAAGTGGAATTGTGACATAGCACCCTTTTTATATATGTTCATGAGAGAGATTTGTCTGTAGTTTTTTTTTTAATGAAGTTTTTTGTCTGGTTTTGGTATTAGGGAAATGCTGGTATTATGGAATGAATTGGAACGTGGTCTCTCATCATTTATGTGTTGGAAGAAATTGTGTAAAATTAGTATTAATTCCTTAAATGTATTGCACTGAAACCATCTGGGTCTAGAATTTTAATTATTTGGAAGACTTAAGTACAATTTAATTTTTCAATAAATACAGACTATTCAAGTTTTTTGTTTTTTTCTTGAGTAAGTTTTGGTAGTTTGTATCTTTTAAGGAACTGGTCCATTTCGCTTTGTTGGATTGATGGAGTTAGTCATTCATAGTTTTCTCTTGTTATCATTTTACTGTCTACCAAATGAGTAGTGATGTCCTGTCTTTTATATCTCATATTGGTAATTTGTGTCTTCCCCCCCCCCCCCCCCCCCCCATGGTTAGTCTGACTGAAGGTCTATCAATTTTACTGATCTTTTCAAATTGTCAGTGTTGTGTTTTATTGTTTTTCTGGTTTTGATTTCACTTATTTCTACTCTCATCTTTATTTCCTTCCTTTTGTTAGCATGAGGCTTAATTTGCTCTTCTTTTTTTCTTAAGATGGGAATTGTGGTTAATAATTTTAGGTTTTCTTTTCTAATATAAGCTTTCAGTTGCTTTAAATGCATCCCACATATTTGATATGTTGTATTTTATTTCCATTTAGTTCATAATATTTTTAAATTTCCCTTGAGACATCTTTAACTTATCACAGTCTACCTTTAAGTGATAATATATCATATGTATAGTATAATAAGAACCTTAAAACAGTTTACTTCCATTGCTCCCCTTCTGGCCTTTGTGCCGTTGTCATACATTTTACTTTCACATATTTTGTAAACCCCACAGTATATTGTCATCATTTTGCTCTAAATGGTATTTTCTTTTGAAGAGATTTAAAAGAAAAAAATCTTTATATTTATTCAATGTAGTTATCATTTCATCTTCTTTTGTCTTTTGTATAGATTCAATTTCCATCTGGTATCATTTTCCTTCTTCCTAAAAGGCTTATTTAACATTTCCTGTAATGCAGGTGTGTTGGTCATGAATTATTCCAGTTTTCTTATGTCTGAAAAAAGGGTTTTTTTTTGGTTTGTTTTACAAAGATATTTTCACGTTTTCACTGGATAAAGAATTTGGGTTGATAGTATCCTCCCCCCCCCCCCCCCGCCAAATTCTTTACTGTTTTTCCTCCACTCTTCTTTCTTGCAATATTTTTGAAAAGAAATTTGCTGTCTCCATTTTCTTTGTTTTCCATATGTAATATATATTTTATTCTCTGGTTGCTTTTAATATTTTCTCTTTAGCATTGGTTTTAAGCAATTTAATTATGATGTGCCTTTGTAGCTTTCCTCATGTTTCATGTGCTGGTTCATTGATGGTCTTGTATGTATGGGTTTATAGTTTTAATCAAATTTGAAAAAAAAAATTGGCCATTATTTCTTTAAATATTTAGTTTGTTTCTTGCCTGACTATCTCACTGGGGACTCAAAATATACATGTACATTTGTCTGCTTGAGATTGTCCCAAAGCTCAGTAATGCTAAGTCCATTTTTTTCTTTTCTTTTTCTCTTTGCTTTATTTTAGTTACTTTCTGTTGTTTTGCTTACCATTCTACTAATTTATTTTACCCCCCTGAAATTTCTAATCTGCTATAAGCGCTATCCATTGCATTTTTAAAATTATAGACATTAAATTAGCTTTCTTCTCTAGAAATTTGATTTTTATCCTTTTTATATTTTCTTCTTCTCTACTTAGTGTTTTTAGTGTTTCCTTTCTTTGAACATATGGAATACATTTAGAACAACTATTTTAATGTCTTTATTAATGCTATCATCTATAATTTCTCAATCAGCTTCAACTTATTGATCTTCTTCTTTTTTTTTTTTTTAATTTTTTTTTTTTTTGATCTTTCTTCTTATGGGCTGTATTTTCTTTGCATGCTTGTACTTTTTGATTAGATTCCAGAAATTTTGAAATTTACTTTGTTGGCAGCTGGATTATTTTTATATTTATAAAAATACTCCTAAAGTTTGTTCTGGGTGTGGTTAAATTACTTGGAAATAGTTTGATTATTGAGGTGGGGGTTCTTGCCTTTAAATTTCCTTAGGTGAGACCAGGGCAGTATTGTGTCTAGGGATAATTTTTCCCCACTACTGAGGTAGGATCATTTATCAATACTCTACCTAAAGCCCTGTGAATCACAACATCCCTGTTGAGGGCAGGCACTATTCCCTCTAATTCATTTGGGTCTCTGACCTCTTTCCACCACCATCCCTCCTCCAGCCTTATTTTGTTTTTCTCACATATACACAGATAACAGTACATATAAAGGAGACCCTCATCAGATTTCAGGTGTTCTCTCCCTGTGGACTTCTTTTGTCTGTAATCCTCTGCTCTGTGATACCTAGCCTCTTTGGCTTTCCCAAACTTCTAGCTTTATCTTTTCATCTCTGGAGACAGCAGGTTCTGCCTGTGTTTTCCCTTCATTGCTGTGACCTGTGACCTTTTCCAGGCAACTGGTTGTGTGTAATCAGATAGTTGGTTTCCTTTCTCTCAAGGTGCATTGTCCTTTGTTGCCTGATGGCCAGTGTTCTGAGAGTTGATGCTTCATATATTTTGTCACTTTCTTTAGTTTTTTCTTTTTCAGACAGAAACGTAAATCTTAACCCTTTTACTCATTGGCCAGAAACAAAAGTGTCTTTTGGCATTTTTTAAGTGTCCCTTATTTATAAAGATTTATATCCAAGCAACAGGGTGGGATGTATTCCAATGTCCCATGTTAAAATTGCTGTCAGAATTTCATGTACTTTTTAGAGAAATGCTTTGTAGTTTTTTATGTAGGTTTTTTTTTTTTTTTAAGTGTATTAAGAATGAACCTTCTGGTTTTGACCCAATAGAAAGACCAGTGCTCTAAGATGGAATGGGGTATGATGCTGAAGTGGGAAAAATATGGTAGATTGATTAAACTTAATCTGAAAATTAGCAGATATCTGAGAATTCCACTATAAGCCAGAGATAAATTAAAACAAAATAAATTTAAAGGCCTGAGATAAAAGGTTTTTTTTTCTACTGTCCAGAGCTATAGATGAGTACTAGGAGATAGGAGGGGAATATGTGAGAATGAGTTCTAGAGAAGTCTAAGCTGCTTATAATTTAATCATCTGTCTGTCTTTGTTGGGGAGTCCCAAGATCACTCTTTGGCTTGATTTACTAGAAGGACTAACTGGAGTCAAAAGCCATTATACTCATGCTTATGATTTATTACAGTGAAAGAATACAGATCAATATCAGCAAAGGGAAAAAAAGGCCCACAGGGTGAATTCAGAGAAATTAGGCACCAGCTTCTAGGTGTTCTCTCACAATGGAATCACATGGGAACATACTTAGTTCTACCTGAAACAATGTGACAATATATGTAAAGTGTTATTGACCAAGGAGAATCATATGGGTTTTGGTGTCTAGGGTTTTACTGGAGGTCAGCCATGTACTGTATATATAGCAACTCCACATCTGACCTTAGCTACTTAAATTCCAGCTTTTTTCAGGCCAAAAATTAAGATGTCCTTAAATCACATTGTCAGGGTGAACTTATCTGGTCAAATAGGTACAGCATAGCCTAAGGCCTCACATACAAAAACATTCTTATCAGGGACGATATTTAAAAGGCCCAGAGATTATCTCCCAGAAGGCTGTCATTGGCTGGAGTTTCTTTAGAATGGGTGGAGTTTGAGCAACCCAGGCCTTCTGAATTGAACCTTTTTGAACACTTATAACTTCTTCCATGCTTTATTTGGATTTCATTAGTTTTTTTCCTAATGGCTTTTGTCTATTTCAGGATTCCATCCAGGTTATCATGTCTCCTGGGCTTCCCTGGGCTGTAGCAGTGTTTATTCTTAGCTTGTTTTTGATGGCCTTGACAGTTTTGAGTATATTGTCAGGTCTTTTGAAAAATGTCCCTCAATTTGAGTTTGACTGATGTTTTTACTATGGTTAGGCTAGGATATGGGTTTTGGGGAGGAACACCACTGTGGTGAAATGCCATTCTCATCCCAGCTTAACAAGGATAAACTATTAACTTTGAACCTTTAATTATCTGATTTAAATATCCCTCAGCCCCTCATGAGTACTTAGCTACATTTTAGGTGGATGTGCTGCTAACATGCAAAATTTGTTCTCAGTGGCTTTTCTTATCCATGTTTAATTATCATACTGCTTTGCTTTTTCAGTAGTGTCAAGATGTCTAATGTACACAACTTCAGATTTTCCTAGAGATAGCAAAGAAAGGAGGCCAGGAAGGAGAATAGTAATTGGTCAAGTCACAGATTAGGGAAGCTAAAATGGATCTCTTTTATCAGATTAGAATCTAGAGGAAAACTCTGGTCCATCAGTATGATTCTGCCATTATTATGTACATCTCTTCCTTCCTTCCCCAAAATGGCCTAAAAGCCAGTATTAGAGGCTCCAAATGGTACAGCCTTATTCATTCTCTTACTTGTTTTTCATGTTCTTGCTTAAATAACCAGGTCTTCTAGAAAGCTATATTTGACTATCTAGGACCTTCCAGGCCTGTTACGTGTATTGTAGCATCCTATATATTTTGTTTGTTTGTTTTGTTTGTTTAGTCTTTAAATAATTATTAATGTATGTTTAATGTCTGCCTCTTCATCCAGACAGTGAGCTCAACCATGTAGAGACCATGTCAATCTTGTTTATTCTTCATACCTCATTCTATGTACCTACCTATATTCCTAGAGGCTGGGCAGACACTCCAAACATAACAAGCTTGTAAGTGGAATGAATATATCAGAGTGAATGAGTGAATAAATAAATGAGTAAGTGAATGTATATTTGATATTAAAACCTCTTCCTATAAGAGCCTGACTCTCTTGTTGATACCTGTAACACATGAACCCCCATACTTGTCAGAAGTTATAAAAAAAAAAAACAGACAAATTTTACCCTAGGATAATTTTTGCTCAAGGGTCTACCACATAGGTTTCCTTCTTATTAGTTCCTGAGACTTGCTTTACCTGTCTCACAGAACTCATCGTATGCCTAAGATACATGTTTCATTTCTCTGGAAAACTTATTCCCCAGAATTGTCTTAATTTTTTTTTTTTTTTTACATTTATTTATTTTTGAGAGACAGAGCACAAGCAGGGGAGGGGCAGAGAGAGAAGGAGACACAGAATCCGAAGCAGGCTTCAGGCTCCGAGCTGACAGCACAGAGCACAGATGCGGGGCTCGAACTCGCAAACCGTGAGATCATGACCTGAGCCGAAGTCGGACGTTCAACCGACTGAGCCACCCAGGCACCCCTCCCCAGAATTCTCTTATGGTATCTTTCAGGCCTGGTTCCCAAGTTGGTTCTATCCCACTAACATTCATATCGTCAGTTGTTACATGTAGCACATTCAGCATCCATTAGAAGCTTTGATTATAAGGTAACATCCTTTGTTCTTTTGCTAAATATTGACCATTAAGGCTGTGCTGTGAGAATTATTTTCTAATGTCCCTTTTACTCTTTGTCAGGGCTTTCTTCTCATACCTGTTGCCTCAAGCCAGAATATCAATAGTAATTTTCTTTCCCCAATATCTTGGCACTCTGGCTAGCATTGGTTATTCTTCACCATGTGGGAACTTCCTTTTCTAGTCTGTTATCTTAGGACACAGAGTTGAAGCTGCTTAGGAAAGTTGCTTATGTAAGTTTGCTCAGCTTTCTGACAGAAAGGGGCCTCCTCTCTTTGCTTCTATTTCACAGAGATTTGGAGCATCTCTTTCACCAGTCTTGGAAGGGGAGGGTTTTTCTTTCCATATACACAAAAATTTTTATTGTCAACCAACCATCAAAGAAGGTCATAGGAAATGGTTTGAAATTATAATCCAACTATTTGGACATATCTGGGCTAGAAAATGTCATGCAAGGCATATGTATAGCCTTTGTACACTTTTATGTGTTAGCAACATTAGGTCTGACCACACATGCTGGTTTATTAACTCTCTCCTTTTTTCCCCATTTTACCTCCTACCAGCCCATCCCCCTATTTCTCTCTCTTAAGCTACTTTATTTTTATTTTATTTTTATTTGTTTTTTATTAAAGGAAATTTTTTTTTAATGTTTATTTATTTTAAGAGAGACAGAGACAGAGCGTGAGCAGGGGAGGGGGAGAGAGAGAGGGAGACACAGAATTCAAAGCAGGCTCCAGGCTCTGAGTTGTTAGCACAGAACCCGATACAGGGCTTGAACCCACGAACCATGAGATCATGACCTGTGATGAAGTCAGACGCTCAATCGACTGAGCCACCCGGGCACCCCAAGCTACTTTATGTTTAAAATGAAACAAGAGAAATATGTGTCTGCCTATTAATTTATTCCTTTACTAGACATTGAGCATGTATAATATACAAGATACCATGTTAAGAAGGTCCTGGTGATACATGCGTATATAACAAAGAGTCCTTCTGTTTGACTTTTCACTTGTATCACAAATTCCCAAAGAAGAACAATTAGAACAAAACTTATTTAAAAATTTTTACTATTTAAAACATTTTTTTCTGGACCTTTTATATTTCTTTTATGGTTGATTTTTAAAGTTCACTTGGGAAACTTGTGAACATATGCTTCTTTAGCACCTGGGCTTAGGGGCCAGTCTGTAAAAGTCCCTTTCTCTTTCTTCATTTCTTATACTTTTCTTTCCTTTATCCATTTTCCTTTATCATTTTCCAGTTCTGCTGTGCCAGAGTAAGAATGACAGGGATTTTTCTAAGCAATTTCCTTATATAGTCAAAGCATTTTTTTCTGTTTGCAGTTAAATTAATTAAGGAATTTGGTAAATTAGAAAAAATATAAAATATTTTAATGAGAAACAAAGAATTTTCTTGGTGAAACTTTATATCATTTTCATGTGTTTTTATTTCTTTTTTCAATTATTGGTGCTGCTGTGTTTTTTTTGTTGTTGTTTCTTTTTTTTTTTTTTTTTTTTTCTTATTTAAAGTTTTCCATTTTTAATGAGATTTTTCCTGGACTTGCTTATCTGGCAAAAGTAGGTAGTGTTTTAAAAGCTCATTTTGGAAATGTTTATTTTTTTTTTAAATTTTTAAAAAATATTTGTTTTTGAGAGAGAGACAGATAGAGAGAGATAATGAGCGAGCACCAGCAGGGGAGGAGGAGAGAGAGAGGGAGGCACAGAATCTGAAGCAGGCTCCAGGCTCTGAGCTTTCAGCACAGAGACTGACACGGGGCTTGAACCCACAAACCGTGAGATCATGACCTGAACTGAAGTCGGAGGCTTAACTGACTGAGCCACCCAGGTGCCCCAAGAAATGATTAACTGTTTTTAAGTTGAATTAAGTTAGAAAGTTTTGCGGTCTAACTGAGGCTTATGTAAATATAATATGTTATTATATTTATTAAGGTTCATACATAACCAGTTCTCTGAAGACAGCTCATAGTAAACTTATTAAAGTGTGATTGTAAGGTAGTGATATTTTAGAAATTGAACTCAAATTTTAATGAAGCCATTCAGCTGATTATGAAATTTATACAGTTTGAAATCTGGTTAAAACATTTGACTTTAAGTTGGTCATATTTTTCATGATATCTGTAAATTTGCAGGATATTTTTGATTTTTTTTACTTGAATTGTTTATTTCTTCTTTATCTTAATTTTTTTTCCTTTTTAATTAGGAGTTATAGGAGCATCTGACTCCCATAGCCTTTGTATGTTTCAGTAAGATCCTTAATGTGATTTACTGAAGAACAACAAAATCACCTAGATTAGTGGCAGTTTGCAATTAGTGGCAAAGTTTTGGCATGCAGTTTCTTATATTCTTTCTCATCTACTTTTTAAAGTTCCCTGTACTCTTACTTGTGAAATTGTTAGATGTTTTCAACTAAGGTTGCTTATGCAACATGAAAGTGACAGGAAGAGGGGGAAAACAACGGGAGTGGAGGAGAGAAAAAGAGAAGGAAAAAATATTTAGAATACTCGGCCCTTTTAGCACCCTGTACAGAATACTTCTCTGTATTTTTACTTGCCTCACAGTTCATCTACTTTTCTTTACTTTTCAGAGTCCTCATTTAGTTGTCTTTTTTGTTGTTGTATTTTACCTGAAGTTTTTATTTTAATGGATTTGGGGGAGAGAGAAAGAGAGACAGACAGACTGTAGATAGTTTATGGCACTGTTGTACAACTGAAACTTTGACTTGTTTTTTAAAAAATTTTCATGGAGTGTGTTTTTAAAGCATAGGGGAAAATATTTTTTCTCTTTTACTATATAAAGCTAATGGCTTTCCCTTTTTTTTCACTTACACCTAAGAATTAATTTTGAATATTTACTGCTTCCTAGTTTTGCTTTGCCTCCATTAAAGAAGCATCTGGAATTGTATGGATAGTTCTTTTGAATCTTGGAGATTGGGTTTTCTTAACTTCTTTCCTTCTGCATTATTAGTTACTTTTAGTAATTTGGTATGTGTATGATTTCTAAACAAAATAAATGTATTTTACATATTTGAATTGTTCAAAAGCTACTGTTTTACCCCACAGAGAATTTTGAACAGGTGCCAACCCACTTGCTACTCCTGGCTTCTTGTCCCTCTATTGGGACATGTTAGCAGGAAAGAACAAATGAAAAGTACTCTTTGTCACAATATTTTCTGTAAAAATAACACTTTCAAAAGAACATTTTGTACCTGGCAGTGTAAAACTGGGTATGTAACAAACACAAGCACCTTGCCTCACAGATGTGTAAAGACACTGTCCCTCTGGGGTTATTGAATTCCTCTTTCATAGTATTTTTCCCAATATCTGCAGTTCAGTTCATTAATTTTTACTTTGTGCTCTTGGAACTTGTCCGTAAGTTGTTTTTTGTTTGTTTGTTTGTTTTTGTGTTTGGTT
The DNA here is from genome assembly GCF_023721935.1 of Panthera uncia. Lineage (NCBI taxonomy): Eukaryota > Metazoa > Chordata > Mammalia > Carnivora > Felidae > Panthera > Panthera uncia. The sequence goes on from NC_064811.1 coordinate 101,480,089, forward strand.
TTTCTTACATGCAATCATCAGGTCTTTTGGCTTCTGTTGGTATGCAGGTTGAGGGGTGTTTTGGTTTTGGTTTTGGTTTGCATATTGTTGGGTGGATGTTTGTCCAGAAAGTATTGTAAGATAGTTTGTGGAGGGCATTACCCTTGGGAAATTTATCTCACTGTCCTGTCTGTACTTGTTTGACAGCTGTTCCTTTACTTCTAACTTTATTATTATAAAAATAAGTTAAAAAGTTATAAAGCCATATATGAGCAGCTGTTCACTGTTTTCATTAGGACCGAGTAAGAAAGAAAGGACCCAGCTATTATCAGGAGTGATTTAGGTTAGATTGTAGGAATAATTTTCTGGCAGTTATGATATAGTGTAACTTATTAAAAAGAGAGTTATAGAATTTTTTTATTTTTTTAAAGAGCATAAAATAGTATTTGTTGAAAGATGAGAGGACTTGAAAGATGAAATACTGTCTGAAGGTGGGATAGTGAACCAGCTAGTTTTTGAATTCCTGCTCTAGTTTTAGGATTTTATGATTTCATGCTGGTATTTATTCTTTTTTGACAGACTGACTTTTCCCATGACTTTCTGTGCTTTAAGATTCTTCTGTGCAATAGTAACTGTTTAAGCTGATTTGTATTCACTTTTTAATTGGTATCTTAGCTATAGAAAGACTCATCATTTAGGTGCTAAATTGAAATGCAAAACTTGTTTACCTTTAGTTTAAGAAATGTAATTATCAGACACAAAGGAAAAGAATAGAAAAGTTATGGTAATTAAATATTGCTCATGAAACTACAAATGTAATTGCCTAATTGGCTTTTATCTTTTGTCACTAGTCCTTCAAAATATAACTGTTCATTGTAATCATCTTTTAGACATTTAAATAAACTAATACCTAGTATTTATTAAATAGTTACAGTGTGCCAGGCAAAGTACAATTAATATAAATATACTGTTTAATTCTCACAATAAAACTGAGAGCATAGGTTTTATTATCCCCTGTATTCTAGATGAGAAAGTTTAGAGAGATCAAGTAAGTTGCCCAAAGTCATACAGTAACTGGAAGATTATAACATCAAAAAATGTATGAAGTTTAAAAAAAAAAGTAGAATATAAAATTGTGAATACATTATGATCTCAGTGAAGACACACACACACACACACACACACACACACACACACTTCAAAACCTTGAAGGTACCATTAACAATGGTTACTTTTAGGTGTTGGGAAAACATAATTTTTACATTGTTATTTTTATTTTTTTATTCCCCCCCAAGTTCATTTCCCATGCAGTAATTGAAGTGATTTTATTTTAATTATTAAAATTAATTAATTAATTTTTTAAAGTTATTTATTTTGAGAGAGAATGCACTTGTGCACACGTGCAAGTGGGGGAATGGCAGAGAGAGCAATCCCAAACTGTCAGTGTGGAACCCTGCATGGAGCTCAAACTCACAAACCCTGAGATTGTAACCTGAGCCAGTGCTTAACTGACTGGGCCATCCAGGCACCCCTGGAGTAATTTTGTTTTTAATCTCTTACTTACATGGTTTAACCCTGAGAGCAGGGATTTTGTAAACCAGCACCTGGTATAGGACTGAGTATGGAGTAGGCACTTAGTCATTTTTTGAATGGATGACAGTGATATGGAAAGGTATCCAGCTTCATTGTTCCCAGCTCACCTTGCATCTAGTTGGTAAGGGAAAGCAGGAAACTGCTTTAGACTTAGCTGTAGCTAATTTTCTGTGTGTGATTGACCATAATAGTGCTTTTTAAAATCCATTTATTTTGCTTTTCTTTTTCACCCATCTGCTATTATTTTCACATTCTAACACCTTGACATAAATCTTACGTATATGCACAATTTCCAAATGTCTGTCCTCACCATCTCATATATTTGAGAACTATAAAACTATTTTGTATTTTTTTCAGTAGTTTTTGTATTACTTGCTGTGAAGGCAGCTATTTTATGTCTTTTTATTTTTTAAGTTATTTATTTATTTTGAGAGACAGAGAGAGAGCGAGCGAGCACAAGCAGAGGACGAGCAGAGAAAGGGAGAGAGGATCCCAAGCAGTCTCCGTTCTGTCAGTACAGAGTTCAATGCGGAGCTCAATCTCGCAAATGCATCATGACCTGAACCAAAATCAGGAGTCAGATGCTTAACTGAGCCACCAAGGCGCCCCTCAGCTCTTTTATATCTTTAGACAAAGACTGTGTCTTTTAAGATACTTATTTCCCTTTCTACAGTACAATATTTTGAGGACATTTTCTGACTCATCTTTGTGTTCTTACAGTTCCTAAAACAAGTTCAGCACAGAGGACATTTCTTAGTTTATTGAATTTATTTCACTTATAAATTCCAACCACAGTATAATAATTGGAAACTAATTCCTTAATTTCCAAACATGTTCCTTTTTCTCTTTCAGTAGAACTTTCAGTTACTCATTTGCTCAAGTTTCAATCATGGATGTTACCCTTGATTCCATTTTCTTTTTTACCACCCCTCTCCAAATCTAATTATTTTTCAAGATGCTTTGATTTGCCTTAATATAGTTTACTATGGTTTAATAAAGCTTTAATCTTTTTTCCCCTCTGTATAGCCCCACTGCTACTACCTTAGTGCAGATAATCACCATCTTTTATCTGAATTACTGTAGAAGCCCCTCCTCTACCCTACCCCCTCCAAGTGCACACATGTACTTGTAACCACAGTTGTCCTCCAGAAATCTGATCATGTCATTTTCCTGATTAACTTGTTCTCCATATCTCTCAGGATAAAGTTTAAACTTCTTGATGCCTTGTAAGTCTTCAAGGTCTGATAGCTTCCTATGTTGCTGACCTTTGTTTCTACTCCTCTCCTGGATCTCTAAATTCTGGCCATACTGAATTACTTTTAGTTCCTGCGATGTAATGATGCTTTTTTTTCTCTCTCTCCTCCCATGGCATCTACTGCTATTTTCAGCTGGTTCAGCTGCCTAGCTCCAGTGTGTTCATCAGATCCCACCTCATATAGCACTTCTAAAAGGTTTTTTTTTTTTGGGGGGGGCATTCATTTAAAGTCTGTGACTATAGCATGTAATATACTGTATAGTAATTGCCTAATTATGGAAATACGCCCCTTGAACAGTATTCCATCAGGTCAGAGACTCTGTATGGACAGGAACTATTTTGTCCCCAGCAACGAGCATATTGTGACATAGGCATTTGGTCAGTATTTGTTAGATTAATTGATATTTCTGTAGATGACCTTGCCTCATGTTTTCCTGAGAGGCTACAGACCTTCTGATGTAACTCCCTCAACTTCCTGTTTTCCCACCAGTCTTAACTTTTTATCTTTATCCTTTTACCCTCTTTTCCTACCGCTGCTTGGCAAGATAAATGCTTAACTAAAATACAAAGTAGGAAATATAAATGCAGTAGGGTAGAGGCATATTATCTTTCAGAAAGTTTACTGGTGAAAAAGAAGGTGATAGAACATTAGGTAGAAACAATATCCAAGTTGTTTTGAAGGATAGGAAGAAACGAAATATTTGTAGGCTGAAGAAAGAATATAGTGAAGAATACAATCAAGGCAGGATTAGAGAAAGGACAGCTGATGATGCCAGAGCTCTATCTCAGGAGGGAGGTAAGGGACAGGATTGTTTAACTTTTCTTCTGCTTCTTACAGCCTCAGGGCAATGGACCAACTCCTCAGTATGGTCGGCTAGGTCTGTGCAGTGGCATCACTGTTTTGGCCTCTTCCATGCCAAGGAATACTCAGTTTTCCAGTAAAAGCACCTTAATTTCTCTTGAGGAACAAGCCCTCTCCAACTCCTGGTCCAGCTGGCACTGTTTGCTAGTATCCTTGGTCCTTAACTAAAGAGATCATCTTTTACTGCATGGATTTCTTTGTGTTTATATTGGTTATTTCCATGCGTGGTTCATGGAAGTACTTAATATCTAATATTAAGTTTTTAAAAAACTCTTTTCAAGACTCTTTAAAAGACTGATTAAAAACTAAACACACAAATGTACTGAAAACCAAATTTTATCATACTGAAGGTTATCAGGTTGCATTGCCAGGTTATTTAGTTTAATACAAATTTGAGAAAAATGTCCTCCCTAGGCATTTACAGGCATTTTTTTTAATGTCGTTGGTTAGGAAAGATAAAGTTCTGCATTAATCTTTAAGAAAATTTTTAATCTGTATATTTGTACTTACTTAAATTAGCTTAAGTTATTCTGTTATAATGCTACATTATTCTAAGTATAAACTCAAACATGCCCTAAGACAAGTAAACATCTCATGGAACATGTTCACAGTGAGCTCTTCTCATTGTATAGTTATAATAAATGCATAGTAACAATTTGAATGGGCATCACATAGGATCATAATAATACACTGTCATTTTAGTTTTTACTAGATTAAGGAGTTGCTTCTCTGACTTTTACATTTCTGGTAGTTATTATAAATATAGCTTTTGTGCATCATATATAACATATACATACTGTCTATATGTGCATGCATATGTGTATTTGTGTTGTATGTTATGTATATTCCACTGCTAAAGGGCATAAAAACAAAAACTACTGATCTAAATAAACCACTCAATTTAGTAAACTTGTTGCTAAATCTACCGACCACTGCTTCTTTAATACTTTCTACTTTCTGACCTATTTAGTTTTTGATAGTTGTTGACTACCTTCCTTAAAACTCTCTTCCCATGTTTATTTCTACCCCTCAGGGTGTGATAACTCTGCTGCACTTTTTCCTAGGCAGGCCTGGTTTTAACAATAACAGTCACTTTCTGTTGTAAACAGTCACTTTGACCCCTGATGATAGCTGGATGTTTTTAGGGCCGTAAGCTTATGTGCATTGATCTCAAGTTTAATTTTAATTTTATTAATTGGTGAAATCAGAAAAAAAAATGCAAAATAAAACCAAAGGTTGATAATGCTTCAGAGAAACTTATACATGTATCCCTTATGCCACTAAAATGGATAAAGTGGTTGAGATAGCAAACTGATGTTATGCATCAAGAGACCTAAAAATGTTCATGCCTTTTAATCCAGTAATCTTACTTTGTAAGATAAATCCCAAGAAAGAAATTTAGAAAAGAATAATTAAATCTGACCTCAGGATTGTGGTGGATAATATAGCATTCTCCTAGTTCTGTGGGCAAAAATCATTAACAAAAACAAAGTCCCCTTTCTCCCAGATCCATGCAAGTTCATTAAGAAAAAGTAACCTTTTCTGATATTAACAAACAAAACCTTTTTTTTGGATTCATCTTCTGACTTTTTCTTGTTTCTTTTCCTCTTGCCTCATAAATGTAGGTGATGCCGAGCAATCTGCCTTTCACACACATCTCCTCATGATTGGCAATTTTAATTGATCTCATGGTTTCTATTGTTTTTATGTACATCTCTCTGAAATCTAAAATTCTAGTCCTAACCTCTTTCCAGAGCTCCATTTGAGATGCTTTCATTCCATCTGTTCCCTTTTTGGCTCTTGAATGGCCTGTCCTGTGTCTCAACTCTTTATAATATCTAGAAATAAAAATCTATCATATATTTTCCCTCCTAAAAATTATTTTTCATTTGTATTCTGTTAACTCATCTTGAAATCTTTAGCATTAAATTATCCCTCTTTTTTACTCTACCTTCAACATCATCAGCTGTGGAACTTCAGTATCACTCTGGTGTGTCTTTATCCTCTGCATGTGGCTATCCTAGTTTAAAATTGTTTTTTTGTTGTTGTTAAGAATGTTTAGGATAGGTCCTTAATTGATCTCCCTGCATTCTCTCTTCTCTCTACATGAATCTTGTCAGAGAAGTCTTCCTGAAGCACAGATTAGACCATATCACTTTTCAGGTTAAAATCTTCGAAGACTTCTTGTTATGAGGAAAGAGGTTCTTGAACTCCATCATCTAGTCTTCAGTGTCCCCCACTATATAGTTTCAACTAACTTTCCATTTTTTATTTTTCTCTCTCAAGTCATTTTTCTCTTATTCCTTCTTATTGTCATCTGAGCCTTTCATAATTTTTGGCTTCTACCTGACCATTTCCCTGTTTTCATATTTCCAGATTATATCTGTGCTTTAGACGTTGGCTTTCAGATGTGCCTTCCAGCTGGAAGTAATCTTTTTTTTCCTGGGAACTCCCAAAAGCTTTTTCTCTTTGTTACTGTGCTTAGCATCCCTTCCATTGTACCATGGTTATTTATGTACACATTACTAGTAGTTTTTAAGTTCTTTAAAGTTTGTATTCATGTCTTATTCTTCTATTTCCTGCGTATATTATCTGATATGTGGTTCTTAATGGGTATTTATTAAGTAAATAATATGTAAAGAATTGTCTTATTTTGGGGAGGGTGTTTCTTTGTTGAGAGAAAGGAACAAAACTTTGAAGATACATCATTCATGAATCAAAGACAGAAAAAAACCTTATGTTCCTAAAGGACCTTCAGAAATATTTTTGAAGGTAATAAATAAAGCAAATAAATTTGCTAACAAGATATATAGATGAGACCTTGGGTCACTAATTCAAACCATTTTCAGTCAGATGAAACCTAATTTTTTTTTTTTTTATAGGAGGTTCCAGAAGCTAGCAGAGTTTTTGGTTTAGTTTGTTTATTTGTTTGTTTTTTGCTTTTTTTTTTTTTTAAGTTTATTCAGAGAGAAACAGAGAGAGTGTAAGCAGGGGAGGGGCAAAGAGAGAGGGGGACAGAGGATCCAAAGTGGGCTCTGGGTTGACAGCAGAGAGCCTGATGCAGGGCTTGAACTCACAAACCTGAGTGACCTGATCATGACCTGAGTTGAAACTAAGAGTCAGACGCTTAATAGACTGAGCCACCCAGGTGCCCCAAACCTAATTTTTAAAGTCATTTAAATAGAAGATAGATTTAACAGTATGTTCAGTCATTTAAATAATTATGTATACAAGCAGAAACATTTTTTCTTTAGTACTTTTATAATATGCAGCTCATTTTATGTACTCTGATTTACTTCTTGATAGAATTTTTAAAGGATCTTCTTTCTAGATTCTTAAATGATTATATTCCTCTTCTTGCACTTTTTATTGCTTGATTTATTTATTTATTTATTTATTTGGTCCTTTGTCTTCACAGAACTTACATTTAGAAAATGCTCTGTTTTGCAGGTATCCTGGTCAGATATAGGAGGACTGGAAAATATCAAACTAAAATTGAAACAGGCTGTGGAATGGCCTTTGAAACATCCAGAGTCTTTCATTCGAATGGGTATTCAACCACCTAAAGGAGTTCTTCTGTATGGGCCACCTGGATGCTCTAAAACAATGATTGCAAAGGCTTTAGCCAATGAGAGTGGCCTGAATTTCCTAGCTATAAAGGTAAGGTGTTAAATTTTTAGATTGCTACTTTCTTTTCCAGCCCCACTAACACCAATCCTCTGATTCTTGTCCTTAGAAAAATATGAAAAGACATCTTAAGGAATAGTTGATTTTTTTGTTTTGTTTTGTTTTTGAAGTTGATGGTAATATAATACAGGGAGATGAGCTCTAACTAAATTAGTGCATGTAATCAGCAAAACATGGTGGACAATAGAAGACAACTTTAGTTTTGTTATTATCAGTATCTCTTATATCTATGTGTAATAGAAACCAGTCTTGTTTAAGTTCTACATTTTTTAATTGCATTAATCTCTTTTGCTTAACCAGGACTTAATTATAAATATAGTATTTTCAAAGAATTCAGATACTTTAAATGGTAAAACTAAATTCCTTAAAAATGCTTTTCCAGTCTGGGAATAATTGTACAATGTTTATTTTCTGAAATACACACATACATTATCTGTTCATTGCTCTACGCTATTACTTGGGATAGATAATCTTACTTGACATGTAGTTTTACATTTACTTTAGGGCCGGATATAATTTTGTTATTAACTTTTATGTAATATCATATACCCAGTTAGGAAATATACATACATAAAACCTAAAATTCTTTAGTAGAATGAACTTTATCACAAAAGTATGTACTTCAGTCTGTTAAATATCAAATTCATTTCGTAAGAAGCACCTGATAAAAGGCTCCGTTTTGATAGTACCAGGGATTTTTTTTCATAACAAAATATGTTTCCTATCTTAGAACATTAAACTCCTTGGCAGTTTCAGAGCATAGAATTTATTTCAGAATAGAGTCAGTTTTTTACTTAAAATTTTTTTGGAAATGTTTAGATATGTTTAGGTTCTTTGCTTTTTAAGAATCAGTGTGTGTACAATCACTACTATTTGCATAGTTTTGATTGTCTTTTTGTGGAAGATATTGGATACTGAAGATACGGGGAGGGAACAATTTTCACTCTCATCAGTGATACTGAATCACAACTATCACACAAGTTTTAAAGTTTGCAGGTTTAAATGTTGGAATAATGAGTGATTTTGAAATTTCAGAGACCTCTTGATTTCTCTTTGGTCCCGGTCCTCTTATCTCATGGTAATGAACATGGCCATTTTACTGGCATTTCCTACTTGTTTTACTGTCATCTCCATTTCCTACTTGTTTTACTGTCATCTCCATTTTTCTGTGCCTACCTTGTTGTGTATTCCACAACTGTATATTCGTAATCTTTGAATTTTTTATGTCTACTGGATATCTGAAACTTATTTGATGAGGCCTTCACTCACAGTTATTTACACTTGAATCTCAAAAAGGAGCACATGTATTTTCCTACAAACTAATATCTCATGTGATCTAAGATAACTTTTCCAGATGTTACCAGGACTGCTCTCTGGCCTATCGTAGAATTACTTAGAAATACATTTATTACTGTTTTTAAGTATGAAAACTTTCATGACTTTAGACAGTTTTTTACTTTTACCTTTTTTTCATTGTGAGAAAATGATAAAAAGATTCTTTGAAAGGTTTATCTTGGACACTGTTCATGTAAAATAACCATGAATATGTTAACTTATTTGAGTTTTTTCATTAAACTCATGTTCATTTTTCTTTCAGGTCACACACACAAATGATAAGTGATGTTAAGAAATTTTCTTATTCAACTGAGTTCATACTTGCTTAGATATAATTATATATCCTACTTACTAATTTTTATTTAACTTTTCTTGTGTGTGTGAGGAAGTGTGTGCATGAGTGGGGGAGGGGCAGAGGGAGAGGGAGAGAGAAAATTCTAAGCAGGCTCTATGCCCAGCACAGAGATCATGACCTGAGCCAAAATCAAGAGTCAGACACTCAACTGAGCCACCTAAGCGCCCCTACCATGGATTTTTATTCAATATACAATTTAGTATAATTTGGCAGTATTATTCAGTTTTTGAATCTGGGTGGGGAATATATTTAATGAACAATGAATGTTCATTTTACTATTTTTTAAGTTTTCCTACATGTTTATTAAAAGTTTCCAAAAGAAAAAGTTGGGCACATGAAAAAATTATTTGTTTTTCTTGGCATTTTCATTGGTCTTTTCAACTTGGTCTAATTATTGCTTGTGAGAAGAGTTTAAAGTACCTATATCATATAGCTTATGTATGCAGAAATGAAGTCAAAGAAGTTGGGAATTTATATTCTATTCTTTCTAGTTTCACTTTTCTATGAAGAAAGTTGGCTTTTGGTCACAACATATATTTTTTTTTTCCAAGGGATCTAAGTGTCAAAATTAAATTTGAGCTTTTGGAATAACAAGTCTTACACATTTTGAAAATGATCAGAAAAATGTAGATAGACAATGAAATTTTCTAGCCAATTGGAAAATATGGGTATCTTACATATATTGAAGGAGAAACTCCCTAACATTTTTTTTATAATTGTAATTACCTTTAATTCCCAAAATAAAGATTTTAAAGACTTTAAACATTTCTTTCTCTGAGTTTATGAAAGAACCCTTTAGCTTCCCCTGTGTATCTTTTCTAAACAGTGATTCAAGATGTAAACTCTACTCATAGTTGAGACTTCACCTTGGCTGGTGTGAACTCTTAATATCCTTTGGCATCTGTATGTGTTCTTGTGTAGACTGTAGCACTTGACATGTGCTTAAGTTTAGTTTGTCATCTGGGTCAATTATATCAAAATATTTTCCAGTTGAAATTTCCTCTCTGCTTCTCTTTTGGTTTTGTCTGGAGTGCTATAATAGATTAATTGCCCTTGTGTAGTTGGGCTGCTTTAGTTTATGAAGAACTGTTACTGATCCTGGAAGAAGGGTGGTTAGGCCTCTGACAGGGATTTTCAGCAAGTCCTTTATTAGCTGTTATTGGTGAGTATAAGAATATAATGAGCTTAGTGTAGGCTTGACTTTTTTGGGGAAATTTTCTTCTGATACTTGTCTCAGGGAGGAATTGTACAAAACACATCTCATTTTCAGGACACTCTGTATTTTATTTAAAGCATGCACAATTCAAAGTACTTAACTATTTTTTATGTAACTTGATCCCCTACTATTCTATTATCAAAGGTACAAAATAATCAGGTTGGTAAGTTCCAAGTTTATCTTTCAGCTTTTACTTTTAAATTATGTGGGCTGGTTTAGAAATCATAGAGTTTCTCTTTTGCAGATACTGTGTGGAAGACTGCATAGATACACCTCTTTTGCATACTGAATGCTTTAAGATTAGTTTCTAGGATTACAAATAAGTATAATAATGTTTAAGAAAGTGAAATGCCTTTTCCAAGGTCAGAGTTGTAGTGATGGTACTGAAATTTGATCAGAGGACTTTCTGACTGCAGAGTCTAAGCTCTGACCCACTATATTATACAGCCTTCCATTTTACTTTTTTTTTTTTAAATTTAGTGTCTAGTGCTTTTTTCATTAATTACATCATGTTACTGGCAAAGGTAGTTCAGGCAGTTTCTATAGGGTAGGTTCATAGAAGTGTAAAGATGTTTCTGGGACATAGTTCAAAAAAATTTGTTTCTGCAGGACAAAGAAAACTGAGAAAAATAACATGGCTTTAGAGTAGAAGTTAGTTAAATTAATAAGAAAGAGTAATCACTGCCAGAGAAACAGGAACCTGATGAATAAAATAGAAGTTGATAGAGCATGTGACTCTTAATTTTAGGATCGTGAGTTTGAGCCCCACATTAGGCATGGAGCATGCTTAGAAAAAGAAAAAATAAAAGGAGTATATGGAAGGAGACTAGTGGTTGAATAATGTGGAGTTTGAAATTGACATATTACTATATAATTTGTGCTCTTGAAATTGTATTATAATGAAAAGAACACTAAGCTAGGACTCAGTTTTGTTTGATTCCTAACCTTGCACTTTTTAGTTCTGTAGCCTTAAATAAGTTCTCTTGGTCTCAGTTTTGTTTGTTTTATCTGTATAGGCTCTTTGAGAGGATTAGGATATTAAGAAGTAAGTGAAGAAACTTTGGAGGGCATAACAACTCAATTCCTTATGTGTGGACTATAGATACTTATGACTTCTATATTAAAGGGTTCAATATAGAAAGGGGGTAGGGAAGAGCTACTTAATAGTGGAGACCCCTGACAAATGCTACCTCAGCCAGGTGATTAGTCATGTTGATAGTGTGACAAGAATGGCACTTTATTTCTGTGGTCTTTCTCCCAAACACTCATAATCTGTGTCTGAGAAAAACAGGCAAAACCAAATTGAAAGATGTTCTATAAAATATCTGATCAGTACTCCTGAAACTGTCAAGGCCATCAAAAGTAAGGAAAGTCTGGGAAACTCACAGCAAAGAGGAGCCCAAGGAGACATGATAGCTAAATATAATGTTATGGTGGTTTTCTGGATGAGATCCTAGAGCAGAAACAGGACATTAGATAAAAACTAAGGAAATCTGAATAAACTATGGACTTTAGTGAACTATTATTGATATATTATTATTAACTGGTTATAACAAATGTACTGTACTATTATATGATATTAATAATAGGGGAAACTAAGTGTGCAGTGGGGGATTATGGGGTGGTGTATATAGGAACTCAGTACTATCTTAATTGTTCTGTAAATCCTAAACTTTACCAGAAAAGGTCTATTAATTAAATAAAGAGTTTTATGGTCAGAATCACAGACACATTACAGACATTTAATGAACATAACTGAAGTTAAAAAGACTGGCTTATAGTTCTATGTACTGCGTTATACAGAAAGAGTGGAATATATGGAAGGAGAAAAATCATGGGGGAGGTTGCCAGGTCCTAGGGTAAGGGCTTTGGGGGAGACCTTCTTTCCTATTCGTCATCCCCCTGTTCATAGTGATAATGGAAAGTTCCTGGGAAAATAAAGCCCTGAGAGGAAATTGGCTGGGGAATCTGGGTTTGGGACTTCCCTGAGCTTGCCTATTTCACTGCATTTCTCAGTTGAAGCCTATAAAGGAGTATGTTGGTTCTGGCCCCAGACCCACACCCCAACATTATAAAGAATACTTTCTTTGAGTGTTTGGGTTATTTTTTCTTTCACCTTAGATATAGCTTCTAATTTAGAGTCTCACCAGGAGCCATGTCCAGATTCATGCCTTTTGTGGACCCTAACTCTTTATTCTCCTTCTGTAGGTTTATTTGGGCTCATCTAGATTCTGATACCTTTTGAGATTCTATTTAATTTCCTTTAGGTTTTTTTTTTTTTTTTAACTTTAATAATTCCTTCAGCTTTTCTCCAAGTAGTGTTCTTATATGCCCCATATGCTTAAATTGGCAGTTATTTGCATCATTATTAAATAAAGATATATACTTAATTTTATCACTGTTTGAATGGCTATTAGGGAGTGACTAATAGTAATCAAGTGTTAGGACAAATAGAATAATGTGCTATTTGTCAGTATCGCAAAATTATGTAGAAGTTAGATTGGATTTACTTAAATATGGCATTATTTGTACACTAAGCTGAGATGTTAAAGTTGAAGCATCATATGTTAAACTGAATCTTAATAAATTTTGGGCTTATATCAGTCAATAAAACCGCTATGTAAAAGATGTCTTGATGCGAAAATATTGTATAACATTTGGCTAAAAGCAAAAAATTACAATAATATGAACTAAAATAACAAAACTTTTAGCATTTTGAATCTAAGAAGACTTAGATTTAAAAAAGAGAAGAATACTCTCAGACTTCTAAGAAGTTTACTTCATAATAGAAAATTTTATTATTGGGTTGGTTTAATTTTTTATTCATGGATTGCGGCTGAGAGAAATTAGTCATGTTTTCCTCCTTTTAATTCTCTTTTGAATGAAATTTAATTGAAGTTGAAATATTATAATTTTGTGTCTATAATATTTTAAAAATTATTTGTAAATGTTTTACACACATAGTTGTGTAATTCAGATTATTAAGTGGTATAATTCAGATGATTATAATTCTGTGTGTTCTGTGTTCTGTGTTTCTGTACATGTACAGATGTAAACAAAGATGCAGTAGATGGGCTCTTTGCTGTCTGTCAACTCATAATTTAGTGAAAGTGACATTTGACTAAACATGTGATATAATGAAATGGGTAATATTTAGAATCTTGATGATTAATCATATGTGAGAAATGAGAAAGAGAGAACTCAAAGGTGATTAAAATTTTTACTTTAAGTGACTAACAGATGGAAATATCCTAGCTTCAAAAAGTTAGCAATGAGGAAGAGAAGCAGATTAGAGGTGGGAGAGCAGATACCAGACTGGGATTTAGCCATGTGGACTTTGAAATGCCGTTAGAACAATATGGCACATATGTCCAAAAGGCCTTTGTAAATATGGGTGTGTAACTCAAGAGAAAGGTCATTTCCAGAGATGGAAGCATGCAAGGTGAGAGCCAGTGTTTGCAATTCTGTGTTTAGTAAAGGAGATGGAGAATGACTAGAGTGGTCAACAGTCATATAAAGGGTTTTTGTGGGCATGTATATACATTCACACTTTATAGCCAGCTGAATTGTAGTCAGCATGGTGCCGCTGTGTAAATTCTGAAATGTGTCATTTTTGTTTCCTGAATGAATAAATTGTGGGGAAGGTTTGTGTTATATTTTTTTGAGAGGAACAGCTTGAATTCTGTTCCCTTGTCTGCTAGCCCCTCTCCCTTTTTAGGGTTTTTACTTGCCCAAGGCATTTCTTGCCTAGTACTTGATGCCTGTTTTCAAACCCTTTGAAGTGCTTTCCCGAAATGGCCTTCTGTATGTGCTGATGCTGTACTTTTTATTAATTTTCAAGATCCTTTACTCTTATTACATATATGTAATTCTATCTCATGTGAGTTTGGGTTTTTATGAGCATATTCCATAACATTTAACCATAGTTAACACTTAGGTTAACTTGCCTTCCCTAGACATTTTAGAACTTATAAAAGCTTGGTTTGAATTGTAATAGCCAAAAGCAACAGGCAAGTGTCAGACACATTTAAAAAGCCCTTGGGAAGACTGTAAAAAACCCAGTACTGATTAAAGGGGCAAAATTGCAAGAGCATGAAGTATAAATATTATATTCGAGTTTCTGACTTGATATGGTATAAAATCATGAAACAGTAAAAGATAAGTCAGATTTAGTTTTCACTGGATTAATAGCATAGCTGGACAAATATCTTTACATGTATTTATGTTATATTTGTTTAGTAAATTTGAGCACTTGAAATCTTAATCATGGAAACATGAAAAATAACACTACTCCAAAATAAGACTATTTATGGTACTTTTTTATTTTTGGTAGTTTTTCTTGATCACCCTTGTGAGTGAAGCAAATTGTCTAGGCAGGTGAAATGTGGCAGCACTAACAAAGCACAGCTATTTGGTAAGTAAAATTGAAAAAGAAATTACCGTATCTAGTCCCATCAACCCTATCTATTCTATGCATTTATGTATTATGTATTTTAAAGAGTTACAAAAAAACTTATGAGCAAATGTGGGACTCATTGACCATGCTATACATCTCTAACCCTTATATGTTGATGTAAATGTTCTCTTGTTTATAATGGATATCAATAAAATTCTTATTTTCAAATAACCCATGTTAGCAGCTATTTATTGAGAATTAACACTTTGCACTTGCTGCTTGTTCTGCTCTCACAGATACCTTTGAATCTGAATTGCTGGTACCATGTAAAATCTTAAGGGCATGTTTCCTTTTTTAAAAATGTTTTATTTTTAAAAGGGCTTGTAGGGGCACCTGGGTGGCTCAGTCGGTTGAGCATCTGACTTCAGCTCAGGTCATGATTTCACGGTTCGTGGTTAGTGTGTGTGTGTGTGTGTGTGTGTGTGTGTGTGTGTGTGTGTGTGTTGTTGTTGTTGTTGTTGTTTTTAATGACTTAAAATTATTTGGTTCCCGGTTCCTGGTCTCAGAGTCAGGTCTGGGCTTCAGGGACATAAATCTTGATGCTGTCTGCACTCTCTGTGGCTGAGTTCTGCCACACGGAAGCTGCCCGCTTGGCTTGCCAGGAGTCTCTTGCGGGCCTCCTGACACTGCTTGTCCCTGACATCGGAGGTCTTGTCGTGGCTCACTGCCAGCTTGGATTTAACTGGCTTCTTTGGAACTGGAGGGGGTGTTTTCTTCTCTTCCTTCCTCTTCTTGGGCTCTTGAGCTGATAGTTTGGAACCTGGAGCCTGCTTCAGATTCTGTGTCTCCCTCTCTCTCTCTTTGTCCCCCACTTGTGATCTCTCTCTCTCTCTCTCAAAAATAAATAAATAAACATTTAAAAAAATAAAAGGGCTTGGAGAAAATAGAGGACATTATAGTTTTTAGAAAGAATGGTCTGGGAACCAAAATCCTGCATTTTTATTATCATTTCTTCCATTTAACTTTTTCTAGGACTTTTGACATATCCTTCTTTGTGCTTTGTTTTCCTCTGGTTTTCAGTGAAGTAAGTTAGACTAAATGACTCTTAAAGCCCTTCCACTAACAACATTCTGATTAGTTCTCACAATGCTTATATTCCAATCTGTGGCTTATCCTTTGTTCTTGTTGGTTGCTAAACTTTTAGGGCATTTTCTCTAATTGTCAGGTGTAATTGTTAAGAGACTTGTACACCAGTTCTGCTGTTTATTAAGCTGTGTAACTGTGCAGATTACTTAAACTTTATATATTTTTTTCTGTAGAGTTCTACTAATAAGAGTATTTACCTCAGAGGACTCCTGTAAGCATTGGGGGATAATACATATCAAGCATTTAGCAAGATTTCATGAAATTAGTTAACAGTAGTTGCTACTTTCTTCTGATTTTAAGATATGGATATATATTTGGCTTCAAATGGAAAAAAACGTATAGCATCATAGCTTATGATTCCTTAAGTTTTCTGTTAGAATAAAATGTATATGTCTTTGAAACGGAATTTAATCTTTTGCAACTTTTGCAACTCTTTGTACCAGAATATAGTAATTTTTGGCAGTTTGAGCTTTAAGCTCAAACTTTATAGAATTCTAGACCTATGTGACATATCAGTGCAGCTACTGGGTTGCATTTTACAGGCCAGTTATCTAGGTATGATTCATCAGTGTGTTATTCTATGCAAAATCATATGTTCTGTAGGGGCCCTCAGAAGTCATTTTTATTACTGCTATGACTTTATAATGCTTGAATTATTCCAACTCATTTTCTTTACAGTACAAAATTCTTAGGTTATACTTTCAAATCTGGTTGTTGTTGTTTCCTCTTTTGTTTTGTAGAAAAAAAAACATATTGTTTCTTATTCATAGGTTTCCTGTAGCTTACCTCTATGTAGTAGGGTAATGCCCCTTTACTGATTGAGGTCAAATGCCATATGTTCACATTTTCAACATAATATCAAGTCTGTTTGCCTGTACATCAGATATTTAAAACATTAATCTTTCCATTATCAGTAGCTGGATATTGATATTGTATTCTTAGAGATCATAATCTTACACTTTTCAAACCTGAAGTTCAGGTCATCCTTTTTAGAACCATGATCTGTGGAAAACATTAATCATTTTTTCAGATTCTCTAGCTGCTTTCCTTCAGTTAAACCAGATAATTAGAAAGCAGCATATATGCAGTGTATATATTGCCTGAATTTAAAGATACATCTTCACTGGATGACTATCTTATTTCATGCCCTTGACTTTTATGGAGAGTTGCTGTAAGAACAATAAGAATAATGCAGACATGATAATCATTACATTAAAAACAACAGTGACACCAGCAATTTCCTTTCTGATTCTTATCATGCCACACTTGCCTAATTAGTTACCCTAAATGAAGTAACATTCTGCATAAAAATTTCTCACCCTTTCCTCACTCTATCCCCTCTAAATCCCCTTTCCAAAAAAGATCCATTTTCCTAATTATCTGAAGGATACAGGAGTGCTGATTCATAGGCACATAGGTACCCCAGTGTTTATAGCAGCACTGTCAACAATAGGCAAATAATGGAAAGAGCCCAAATGTCCAACACCTGATAAATGGATTAAGAAGATTTGGTATTTATATACAATGGAATACTACTTGGCAATGAAGAAGAATGAAATCTTTGCCATTTGCAGCAATGTGGATAGAACTGGAGGGTATTCTGCTAAGTGAAATAAGTCAGTCAGAGAAAGACAGGTCTCAAATCATATGTTTTCATTCATATGTAGAATTTGAGAAATCTAACAGAAGACCATTGGGGAAGGGAAAGAATAATAAGATAAAAACAGAAAGGGAGACAAAGCTTAAGAGACTCTTAAATACAGAGAACAAACTGAGGGTTGATGGCAGTCAGGGATTGGGGGGGATGGGGAAGATGGGAGATGGGCATTGAGGAGGGGACTTGTTGGGATGAGCACCAGTTGTTGTATGTAAGTGATGAATCATGGGAATCTACTTCCAAAGCCAAACTACACTGTATATACACTGTATGTTTGCTAATTTGATAATAAATTATTAAACTAAAAAAATAAAAATCTGCCCCCCAAAATAAATAAAGTTTGTTTTATTCAGTGGGCCCTGGTTCTTGTTTTATTGTTCACTTTCTCAACTCCTTGTCCACAGTCTCCTTTGGGTAAAAGTATAATTTATCATATTGCAAATGAATAGCACTTGCTTTATTTGTTTGACTTTGTATATTATGAAAGGGCAGACATTGTTTTGCACTGAAGTGCAGGACTAAAAATGATCGTGTGAGGTGAAACCAGGCAAAAATGATCAATGGAGAATATTACAACTGTTAAAAGACCTTTAAAAATTTGGCAAAACATTAAGAACTTTCTTACTCTTGGTTGTAGATGTATAAGGTAGTGCATTTTGGCTGTATAACAACAGCTTTCTTGCTGGTCTCCCTTCTTCCAAAGTGTCTTAGTCTAGCCATTCGTTTATACTTAAAAAGAAATTTTTTTTTAAATGTTTATTCTTGAGAGAGAGACAGAGACAGAGTATGAGTGCGGGAGGGTCAGAGAGAGAGGGAGACACAGAATCTGAAGCAGGCTCCAGGCTCTGAGTTTTTTTTTTTTTTTTTTTTTTTAAACCTTAAGTAGTATCTTTATTTTTTTTTCCAATATATGAAATTTATTGTCAAATTGGTTTCCATACAACACCCAGTGCTCATCCCAAAATGTGCCCTCCTCAATACCCATCCTCCACCCCCCATCAACCCTCAGTTTGTTCTCAGTTTTTAACAGTCTCTTATGCTTTGGCTCTCTCCCACTCTAACCTCTTTTTTTTTTTTTTTTCCTTCCCCTCCCCCATGGGTTTCTGTTACGTTTCTCAGGATCCACATAAGAGTGAAACCATATGGTATCTGTCTTTCTCTGTATGGCTTGTTTCACTTAGCATCACACTCTCCAGTTCCATCCACGTTGCTACAAAAGGCCATATTTCATGCTTTCTCATTGCCACGTAGTATTCCACTGTGTATATAAACCACAATTTCTTTATCCATTCATCAGTTGATGGACATTTAGGCTCTTTCCATAATTTGGCTATTGTTGAGAGTGCTGCTATAAACATTGGGGTACAAGTGCCCCTATGCATCAGTACTCCTGTATCCCTTGGGTAAATTCCTAGCAGTGCTATTGCTGGGTCATAGGGTAGGTCTATTTTTAATTTTCTGAGGAACCTCCACACTGCTTTCAGGCTCTGAGTTGTAAGCACAAAGCCTGACGCGGGTCTCGAACTCACAAACTGTGAGATCATGACCTGAGCCGAAGTCGGATGCCTAACTGACTGAGCCACCCAGGCACCCCCCACCTTTTTAAAAAAAATTTTGTTTTCATTCATTTATACTTTTATAGTCCCACTTTATGAGGACACTGCAGTTCATTTACCCATTTTTTAAATTGAAGTATAGTTGGCATGCAATGGAGCCAACTAATCTTCGACAAAGCAGGAAAGAGTAACGGAAGAAAGATGGTCTCTTTAGCAAATGGTGCTGAGAGAATTGGACAGCAACATGCAGAAGAGTGAAACTGGACCTCTTTCTTACACAGTACACAAAAATAAATTCAAAAGGGATGATGGACCTAATTGTGAGATAGGAAACCATCAGAATCCTACAGGAGAAAACAGGCAGCAACCTCTTTGACCTCAGCTGTAGCAACTTCTTACTTGACATGTCTTTGAACGCAAGGGAAATAAAAACTATTGGGACTTCATCAAGGTAAAAAGCTTCTGCACAGCAAAGGAAACAATCAACAAAACTAAAAGGGAACCTATGGAATGGGAGAAGATATTTGCAAATGACATCCGATAAAGAGTTAGTATCCAAAATCTATAAAGAATTTACCAAACACAACACCCAAAAAACAAACAATCCAGTGAAGGAATGGGCAGAAGACATAAATAGACACTTTTCCAAAGAAGACATCCAGATGGCAGACACAGGAAAAGATGCTCAACATCGCTCATCATCAGGGAAATACAAATCAAAAACACACTGAGATACCATCTCACACTGGTCAGAGTGGCCAAAATGAACAAATCAGGAGACTATAGATGCTGGAGAGGATGTGGAGAAACGGGAACCCTCTTGCACTGTTGTTGGGAACGCAAATTGGTGCAGCCACCCTGGAAAACAGTGTGGAGGTTCCTCAGAAAATTAAAAATAGACCTACCCTATGACCCAGCAGTAGCACTGCTAGGAATTTACCCAAGGGATACAGGAGTACTGATGCATAGGGGCACTTGTACCCCAATGTTTATAGCAGCACTCTCAACAATAGCCAAATTATGGAAAGAGCCTAAATGTCCATCAACTGATGAATGGATAAAGAAATTGTGGTTTATATACACAATGGAGTACTACGTGGCAATAAGAGACTCTTAAATGCAGAGAACAAACAGGGTTGATGGGAGTGGGGAAAATAGGTGATGGGAATTGAGGAGAGCACCTGTTGGGATGAGCACTGCATGTTGTATGTAAGTGATGAATCACTGGAATCTACTACTGAAGCTAAGACTATATGTTAGCTAATGTGAGAATAATAATAATAAAAAAAATTGGCATGCAATGTTATACTAATTTCAAGTAAGTATACAGCATATTGTTTCAACAATTCTATACATTACTCATTGCTCATCATAAGTGTAGTTACCATCTGTCATACGTTATTATAATATTGACTATTCCCTATGCTGTGCTTTTTATCTCCATGACTTATTTATTTTATAACTGGAAGTTTATACCTCTTTATCTGTTTCACCCATTTTTATATTAATGAATTACAGGTTTAGAGGGTTTTTTTGGCTGCAAAAAGTGCTTCTATAATATTCTTGTATATGTCTCCTTGGGTATATGTACAAGGGTTTCTCTGGTGTATATATACATAGAGGTTATTGTTATTGAGCATGAACATCTTAAACGTTACTAGGTATTTTGAAATTGCCTTCTTTTAAGTATCAATTGTTTGCCTTAATTTTTTTTGAAAAATTTTTTTAATGTTTATTCATTTTTGAGAGAGAGAGAGAGAGAGAGAGAGATACAGAGTGCAAGTGGGTGAGGGACAGAGAGAGAGAGAGAGAGAGAGGGAGACACAGAATCCAAAGCAGGCCCGGGGCTCTGAGCTGTCAGCACAGAGCCCAACGTGGGGCCCAAACCCACAGACCACAAAATCATGACCTGAGCCAAAGTCAGTCACTCAACCAACTGAGCCACCCAGGTGCCCTTCCCTTAATGTTTTGATCAGTTTTCCTAAAATTTTGGAGTCTTAAGTTTTTTACTCACCAATCATGTCATTGATATTCTTGATGACTTTGAATCTTGTTGACAGAAATGAACTATTTCAATTTGTGTGAGATTAATCTAGATAAGAGGTCAGCAAATTACACAGCCTTTGGGCAAATCCAACCTGCAACTTGTTTTATTTTTATTTTTTTATTTTTATTTTTTATTTTTTATTATGAAATTTATTGTCAAATTGGTTTCCATACAACACCCAGTGCTCATCCCAACAGGTGCCTTCCTCAATACCCATCACCCATCCACCCCTCCCTCCCACCCCCCATAAACCCTCAGTTCTCAGTTTTTAGGACTCTCTTATGTTTTGGCTCCCTCCCTCTAGCAGCTTGTTTTAATCTAGCCCTTTAGTTAAGTATAAATTTTATATTTTTAATGAGAGGTTAAAAGAAAAAGAAAAATGTGACACAGGCCGTATGTAGCCCACAGAGCCTAAAATATTTATTGTCTGGCTCTTTATATGTTGTCTTTCTTAATTCCACAATACTTGAGAAATGCCTTCAAGTTTATTTACCTCCCTGCTGGCTGTAAGTGTAAATTTTGTGTTCCTATCACATAGTCTAACCTGTGTATAAAAACAAGCTTATAAAATGATTTGGTATTAAGTTGTTGCTGTTTCTTCAAAGTCCTTCAAAATGTGGAAACATTCTGCTTCAGCATAACCAATATTTCATCATCTTCATTGAAGTTAAATCTATTTGGGACTGCATTATTTAAGAAATTAAGATAATTAAGTCATCAATGTTAAGATTAGAATCGTGAATCATGTTCTATTTTGGGGGAAATAAGCTTAGAAACAACTTCATTGTGTAAACGTGATTGCTTGGAGACAGTTTAAGTACCAATGTATAAACAATCGGTGTACCAGTGTATAAACAATCGGTATACCAATTATAAAATTTAGTCATCAAAAGCACTGTCCCAAGCAAGTTTTCTTAATAATGTGTTTGCTTACAGATGGTTTATGTGTTCCCTGGTTTATGGTGGATTTCAGTCTGTGATATAGAAGTAAAAATACCTTATATGTTAGATGATATTTTATAATATGTCATACTTATGCTTTTAATACATCTGCCCCTAATTGGCCTCAAACACTAATTTTTTTAGATCTATTACTCTGAAATAATTTTGAAAAGATTATTTTTAAAGAGGAAAATAGACATAAGTAGAGGAGAGGTTTTTTTGTTTTGTTTTTTAGGGAACCAATTAACTTGTTAATGTTATATAAAATTTACTCATGCATAATCCTCGATTAATAAAAAAAATCAGGTAGAAAGATAGGACTGTCTCTCTCATTACTTAAGGATTTCAGTGTTGATGCTATCAAATAACTCAACTGAACCTAATGGCAGTATCTTTGGGGCAGCTGGTTTTGGTCACCTGAACATTGAGATACTCTTCCTATTCTTTTCTTATTCTTATCCTTGACTATTCCACCCTGATCCCCATATGTTTTAATGTACTCGTTTGTTACCATATTTCAGTATTTTTGAAGCACCCATTGTGGAGATAAGTATACAAAAACAGTATTAAAGATTGTCTCCTTTTTCATCAGGCATATTTACACCCATAATTTTTTGTTCAATTGTCCCTTCTGTCTTCTTTTGGATTAGTCAAATGTATTCTGTTATCCTCTCTTATCTCCCCTATTTTCTTAATAGCTAAACTTCTTTGTTTTACTTTAAGAAAAATACTTGCTCTAGGTTTATAGTCTTATAGTCTATATATAGACTTAATTTATAGTTTACCTTGGAATTATACTATGCTACTTTATATATATAGTAAGATTCTTAAAATTTACTTTCCTTTGTGTTATATTTGTTCTATAGTTTATCTCTGCATGTGTATAAACCCCACAATATATTATTACTTTTGCTTTAGATGGTCAATTATCTTTTATTTTTAGATGTTTATTTATTTATTTTGACAGACAGCACAACCAGGGGAGGGTCAGAGGGAGAGAGAATCCCAAGCAGGCTCCATGCTGCCAGCACAGAGCCTGAGGTGGGGCTCGATCTCATGAACTTTGAGATGGTTACCTGAGCCAAAATCAAGTCAGACATTTAACCCACTGAGCCACCCAGGTGCCCCATGATGGTCAATTGTCTTTTCAAGAAATTAATGAGAAAAGGAGGATGTTATATTTAGCCACATAGCCACATTTCCAACATTCTTCATTTCTTTGTATTTGATACACATTCCCCTCTGGTTTAAGAACTTCCTTTGACATTTCTTGTAGTGGAGATTTACTGATGATAATTTCCTTCAGCTTTTGTTTATCTGATACAGTCCTTTATTTGCCTGCAGTTTTTTTTGTAATTTTTTTTTTTAACATTTATTTATTTTTGAGACAGAGAGAGACAGAGCATGAACAGGGGAGGGGCAGAGAGAGTGGGAGACACAGAATCTGAAACAGGCTCCAGGTTCTGAGCTGTCAGCACAGAGCCCGACGCGGGGCTCGAACTCACGGACCGTGAGATCATTACCTGAGCCGAAGTCGGACGCTTAACCGACCAAGCCACCCATTGCCTATAGTTTTTAAGGCTATGCTATTCTAGCTTCACAACTGTTTTTTTTTGCAGTACTTTTGCTCTGATATCACCTGGCTTATATTGTTTTGAATGAGAAGCCAGTAGTGATTCTTTTGTTTATGTGTAATGTGTCTTTATATTCTCTGACTTCTCTTTAAGATTTTATCTTTATTGCTGGTTTCCAATAACTTGATCTTGATGTACTTGGTATAATTTTTTTCCCCATTATATTTGAGATTTGTTGAACCTTTTAGATCTGTGGTTTCACTGATTTTATCAAATTTGTGTATATTTTTGTCTGTCTCCTTAAGCTTTTTTCTTGATCTCCAATTAGACTTATTTTAAATCTTTTTATATGGTTATACAGATTCCCTTAGTCATTTTTATTCAGTCTTTTTTGTTTCTGTGCTTCAGTTTGAATAGTTGCTCTGTCTTCAAGTTTACTGATTTTTCACTGCTGCAGTTATTATATTTATAATACCTGGTCTGCTAATTTTATCATTTCTATTATTTCTGGGCCTAAGAATATTGAATCTTTTTAAACTTCAATATTTCTGTCTGTGGATCAAGTTGGGGTTTTTTTCTTCTTTTTTTTTTTTTTTTTTGAACTCTCTAAACTTTATAGAAAGTTTGCAGGAGTAGTCACAAATAATTTTGTTTTTCTTTAAAGCATTTGAGATTAATTTGCTGCTGTATGCTCCATTACCCTGAATGCTTTAATGTGTATTTCTACCAAAAAATACATTCTGGTCACATAGCCATAGTGCAAACCATCAAATTAAAAAAGAACATTATTATTACCATATAAGTTTTATCACTTGTCCCTGAACTGTCTTTTATGACAGAATGATCTGGTCCATAATCATGTGTTCTATTTATTTGTCATGTCTCTTATGTCTTCTTCAGTTGAAAACAGTTTCTCAGTCCTTCCTTTACTTTCATGACATTGACATTTTTGAACATTACAGGTCAGTTATTATGTAAAATATCTCTCAGTTTGGATTTTTCTGATATTTACTCATGTTTCGATTCAGATTTTTCATAGAAATAATGCTATGTTCTTCTCATTGCATCCTATCAAATGATACTTGATTTCAAATTGTCCCATTACTACTAACGTTAACTTTGATTATGATGGTGTCTGCCAAGCTTCTCCACTGTAAAATTACTGTTATCCCCATGAAGTTCATGTTACTTTGTGGATAGTTACATTGAGACTATATATCTTGTTCCTTAACAAATATTTCATTTATTTATATTAATTTATATCTTCATCGGCTTATGAATTTCTGTGCTATTCAGTGGATCAGCATTCATTTACCAACATTTGTGTTGATGTCTCCATTGTATCACTTTGGCCAGTAGGCTCTTTTAGCCTGGTATTTGTGTGCTTTTGGCAGTTTTACGTCTCTCTGAGCACTTTCTTGCAGTAAGATTTCCAGACTCATTTTGTACTTTGCCTTTCCCAGCCTTGGAATCTGCCATTTCTTTAAGACGCCCTGATGCCTTTTGGTGGAGAATTTGGCAACCAAGTTTTTAAAACTTAAAAGCCGGGCTCTGGGTGCCAGCTGTGCTTATTGCTATTGGGGTATGGCTGTTCTCAGGTTATCTCACAGAACAGAGCTCAGGAATACACACACACACACACACACACACACACACACACACCCCACACACCATACACATTTTTATCTATATTTATTTAGCTAAGTATATTGAAAATCTTGAAATTATACTGATAATTCCAATGTCAGTTCAATATAGCAGAATTTACTCTTATTTTCTTTATTTATATGTTTATAACTCCTCTAATAGTGAGAAGCCTGGCTACTATCATCCTTAATTATTTATTTAATCAGTCATTCCAAATAAAATTCCCCTGTATTATCTGCTGCTTTTCTTTCAGAACAATCATGTCCCTCACCCCACTGACTCCCCAATGACATTTAACATTTTTGAATGTTAACATTTTTTCTTTCTTAAATATGTAAAATATCATATATTGTATGAAAAACAGTGGGCCTTCTTTTTTTATTGCATACTATCTACTTTCTCATGGTACATAGTCCTCACATCACAAGAAGTCATGGGGTATTAAAAACAAAAAAACAAAACCCTGTTGTCCTGAGAACCACAACTGTTCCCTTCAGATACTAGTGTGAAGTTTGTTCTATAATGCCAAATGTCCTTCTCAGCTATGGAAACTTTCTCTCAATGTGCTCATTTGAATCAACTGGTAAGAGCATGTTTGGCCCTGCAGTTTCAGTGCCTAGATGGCCAAGTCAAGTGAGAGCAGAGAGCTTGAGAGTGGCATTTGTATAGGAAACACACAGGGACTGTAAGATAATATCATGGATTACATGACTTCCATTCAATTCTTAGGAATTATCATGGAGTCATAAGAAGAGTAGCCTTGAGGTTTTGTTTCTTGTCACAGAGTGCCATTGATCTAGTGGACTGGGTTCTAAAATGACGTGTAGACCTACTCAGAACCAGTCTCTGGTTAGACGTGGGAATACTTGGATGGTATCTCTTTGTTGGTCTCCAAAATTAGACTGTTCTATCTTCAGTGCCTAGCACTGTGCCTGATACAGAGTAAAAAAAGTATTCATTGATGAATGAATGAAAGACAGATGAAGAAGAGGTTAAACTATTATATTTAGCCATAGCTTTTCCTTTGTACTGATGTCTAGTTTCTGGGACAGAATGGCTTTAATATTTGAGGCATAAATAACACCCAATGTAAATAAGTGTGCTAAAGGAACCAGTTTAATTAAGAGCAGATTTTTATTTTTTCTCTTTTTCCTCTTTTACGTATTCATTTTCTCTTTCATTGAAAGACATATATATGGTTGCATTTTTATAAGGACACTGAACAGTTGTTCTCTTTTCATGCAGGGGCCTGAATTAATGAATAAATACGTTGGTGAATCTGAAAGGGCTGTTAGAGAGGTAAGATAATTATGTCTTTGTGTATGGTTTCATTTTGTTTTGGGTTACTGATTATGAAATTTCCAAATCAAAATTCTAGTGGTGTATTTTTTCTTCAGGCAAATATTATTTTATTATTTAAAAATACAATTTTGAGGGGCACCTGAGTGGCTCAGTGGTTAAGTGTCCAACTTCGGCTCAGGTTATGATCTCATGGTTCATGAGTTCGAGCCACGCTTCGGGCTGTGTGCTGACAGACAACTCAGAGCCTGGAGCCTGCTTCAGGTTCTGTGTCTCCCTCTCTCTCTGCCCCTCCCCCACTTGTGCTCTGTCTCTCTCTCTCTCTGTAAAAAATAAATAAAAATGTTTTAAAAATTTCAGTTTTGATAATCTACAATCCTTTGTTTTTGTTTTTAAACATCATCATATTACCAGCCGTTAGTTTTACCAAATAAAGATTGTAACAACTGCCAGAATTTCACTAAAAACGAAAAAAAAAATGTGCATCTGACTTATAAGGAATGCTTGATCTCAGAATGAGATTTAAATCCTTTAAATTATGTAGTCCTTTAAATGAAATGAGCTTAGTATAAAAAAATTTCACTTTACTCTCATTTTAATTGTTTTACCTTTGCCTAGTGATTTAGACAGTGCATTCCCCCTCTTCTAAGATTTACAGTTAGTGCTTGATTGTTTTAATTTATTTTTCTTAAGAGAGAGTAGGGGAGGGGCAGAGAGAATCCCAAGTAGGCTCCACACTGTTAGTGCAGAGCCTGACATGGGGCTTGATGTCACGAACTGTGAGATCATGACCTGAGCCAAAATGAAGAGTCATCTTAAACAACTGAGCCACCCAGGTGCCTCAAGCCAGCTCCTGATTGATAGGCTACTCATTCATATCGCGGAAGCTACACAACTGGTAAATTCATGCAAAATCAGGGCACTTGGACTTGGGTAACTACAGTAATTTGACCACAGGTTTTGGTTTGCTAAGCAGAGGTTAGTCTGCCTCACACAGACAGCCTGTATTCTTTCAGAAGCTAAGCAAGGACAAGAACACACAAACAGCAATGGAATGGATGGTCTCCAGGAATGGAATGGATGGTCTCCATTTGTGAATACCTGGGTGCCAACCCAAGAGTATTAGAAATTAGAATACTTCATTTTTCATCTGAGAAAAAAATTTTAAGTTACTTTTGTCCTATTTTTATTATTTAAAATGTAGACAATGGCAGTTGTAGGAAAAAAGGAAATGTTTATTAATAATGTTACGATAACGGTTTTGAATTTTTATGATCATGATCCTTGTGACCAGAAAATGGGGGTCTAGGTTACAGGAAACACACCTTTGGATTTCTTTCTGCCTGTGCTGATTTTTTCTAGGCCATTTCCATATGTGCCCCCCCCCCCCCCCCCGCCCCATGGCTGTCTGGCCAGTCTCTAACATTGATAGTCTGATTGACTTCTGATCTAATCAGTCTATGCTCTTTCAAGTTTTTTTTTTTTAATTGTTTAATTTTTTAATTTTTAAAATTTACATCTACATTAGTTAGCATATAGTGAAACAATTGATTTCAGGGAGTAGATTCCTTAATGCCCCTTACCCATTTAGCCCATCCCCCCTCTCACAGCTCTGGCTCTTCCACGTTTTGATCATTTTTCTTGTCCTGGCTTTACATCAATCATTACTTTCCCATACTGTCTTCAGAGAAATGAGCAAGGAATGTGGCTTTTGGGTTTATGGGTATTTTATATGCTAAGCTATAACTGATTTTACATGTTTATGGCTTTTCTTTTAAACATATGTTTATGATAGTTAATAATAGCTGTCATTTACTGAGCTCTTACTATGTTCCAGGCACTGTGCTAAATGCTTTGCATTCTTTTTTTTTTTTAATTCAATTCTTAAAATAATTTTCTGAGGCAAGCATTTACCATTATCTCCACTTTATAGATGTGGAAATTGAAGTTTAGAGAAGTAAAGTTACCTGCTGAAGGTCATGATTGGGCTGGTTGACTTGTATATAATAGATTTAGTTCCTAACAGTTTTCAAACTAAAACCCAACTGCAGAGTTTCTGAAGTTTGCTAATCTTTAGTTAATGTGGTACTTTTTTCACCAGATCTTCCGAAAAGCGAGAGCAGTGGCTCCTTCCATTATTTTCTTTGATGAACTTGATGCCTTAGCAGTTGAAAGGGGCAGGTAAGAAATATTTAATAGGACTGCAATTAAATATCAGTGATTACATTGTAGAGGATATAGTATTTCTTATACAAATTTTATTCATCAAAGTATTTGGCCTCCATAAAATAATTTTTAATTCATGTAAGTTTTTTCTTATATCCAACTATTTTATGTTCTCATTTTATAATACTTTCATATATGTTTTTTAAAAGTGTTTTTTAATGTTTATTTATTTTGAGAGAGAGAGACAATGAGCGGGTGAGGGGCAGAGAGTGAGGGAGACACAGAATCCAAAGCAGGCTCCAGGCTCCAAGCTGTCAGCCCAGAGCTGGACATGGGGCTTGAACCCATGGACCACAAGATCATGACCTGAGCTGAAGTCTGGCGCTTAACCAACTGACCAGCCAGGTGCCCCCATATACCTTTTTTTTTTTAAGCATTCATATCCATTTGGGGCATTTGAGTTAATTTTCATAGTTTATTATTTACAGATACCCCTATTTACAGAGACCCCCCCTGGCACTGCCTATCAGAATTTTGGTTGTTATAAACGTATGATAAAAACTATAAGCAACACTCCATTAAAAATAATTATACAATACAGTAAAACCAATTATAATAAAAGATTTTAATACTCTCTAGATTAGATCATGTTTCCTAAAATATAGTTACAATAGAATAAAAATTAGTGTTAATAGTTTTATTCCTGAATCTTAAGCAATAAAGATTATTTATATCATTTCAAATAACGTGTATATATGTATACAGATGTATGTACGTGTATGTGTGTATATGTATAGGTGCATGCATGCACGTGCACTATTTGCAAGTATGATTTTTTTCCTCTACAAATGTTTATAGGTCCTTTTAAGGATTATGTGCTGTAAGTACTTCATGTAGAGAATGTTAATGTGTGTGCTTTGTGCATAGCTTCCTGATGTATATATTTATTAGAAAAGTTCTGCTGATGATAATTACAGTGATGGTAGAAGGCACCTTGTAGGTCCCCAATATTAAAGTCTATAAGAGGCATCGGTGCTCTCTTCCTTCCTGAGGAGAGCTGCCTCATGAGATGAGTATAAACTGTCATTAGGAGACTATTTTAAGAGGTAGTCTGTCCTACTCTTCACTCTACCCATTCAATATCCTGCAATATCAACCAGTCTTTTTATTTTATGAGTTGAAGTACTTGAATTCTTTCATAACTTCTGAGATGAGATACGACAAAAGGTTACAAATAGCTCAAGTTCACCTTTAACTACAAGAGAAGGAAAAGAAGCCTGAGAAGTTTGCTGAAGTAGCATGACCTGCCACATATTTGTGACATCACAGACCTTTTTGGAGCCTAAAAAAGGAATAGGGTAGGATACATTGTTTAAATATGAACCAGATGGGAGGTAGAATATGTAGCAGAGTTCTCATAAAATGCTTTTGAAATATAGTGGTGTGAGAAACCAGACAAGGCGTTTGATAGAAAAATCCTGTTTTTGCAGAAAGTTTGGCCCAGTAGGAATTGGGTGCAAATATTTTAAGAGATGCTAATGATTTACAGCCTCCAGATATAATTTCCCCTACTAGTCTTCATCATGTTGTATATTTATACCTCCCTCCCTCAGTGGCTTGTTCAAGCTAAATTCAAATAAATTCAATGCTGTTTCCTTTGTATAGAAAAATTTTTGGTCACATTTGTTGACATTTTAGAAAGCAGCAATGAGGCTGATAAGTAAACATAATGCTAATGGTCCACTGTAGAGATTTTTGGTTGTACCTTTAGTGCACTAAGTCTTCTATAGATTGTGTTTTATAGCCATAAGAATCTCAAAGAGAATGCTACCCTGTTTTCTTTTCTTTGTTTCTAAATTTTGTGATGGGCTAGCATTACCTAGAAAGTGATTGTTTTATCTAAGTAGAATGCTGGCACCTAAAAACTAAAACATACAAAGCCTACACATGTATGTTTTTGTTCTTCAGCTATTTGAATTGTACAGTTTCTAGAACTTTAAAATAAACAGCTATTGATAGATAACGGTATAAAATTCCGAAGGTACTAAACCAATTTTATGCATTGTTAGAGAAATAGAAAACATAGAAAAATTAAAAATTCCATAAACTAGGAGGCATTTCTACATAATATTGTGATATAGAATAGTTATTGCTTTCATTTGTTCAACAGTTTTATGTTTCCTGTGATAACATTCAAATCAAACCCATATGACTAGTTCAAAAATGATAGTGCATGAAAAACTTCTTCTTACCAAGATTTTAATTTCTAAACTTAAGATGTTTAACAAATTGAGCAGAGAATTGATGATATATGCTAGTCCTTATTATCCTGTTTGGTAAATCAATTATTTTGACTATTTGAAGTTACTCAAGTTAGCTATGAAACTGAGGTTTGCCGCCAGCAAGCACATTGTAAACAGAGCATAGGTATATTGTTTGCTTAGCTTTAGAAATATTTGTGCTTGTAGAATGAGAGACTTTTCATGCTTATGTAGGTATCTAATGACAACCACTAGTTTCTCCTCCTCCCTGTCCCATTTAAGTTTCTTTGAGACTTGAAAAATAAATAAGCCTGATGTCTTTTTCTGTATGCCCATTTAAATTATGGCTGTTCTGAATTCATACTGTGAGTTGGAGGAAATGTTATAAGATTCCTTTTACAAAGTGTTTTAGTGATCTGTATAAGATTTGGGAAAATTGAAAATGCTGTTAAGGTAGCAGAGTACTTTGGAAAATAGGTATTATGTCCAGCAGTAAAGCACTGAGGTAGGGAAGGGCTAATAATGATATTAGCTAATATTCATTTAGTGCATATTATGTACTAGAAACTGTTCTAAGTGTTTTATAGGTAAAGAAAAAACTCACAGAAATGCCCCTGCATTAATGCAAGGTAGGATACTTTACATTTGGCAATTGGCCCCACTTCTCTGCCTCACCTCCCAGCTAGCTTAAAATTTACCCTTTTCGAGGTTGTAGTGGAGAGGAGAGAACAAGCTGGGCAGTAAATCATCAGTCAGCCTTATCTGAGGCAGCAGTCTGGTCCTCAGAAGTGAGTCCCCATATACTATATTCTCTTAGCCCAGTCTCCTCTGATGGAGGCAATGGCCACTGACTAACTGGGAGATGCCTAGAAGAAATTCCTCTGTCTGAGACATTCCATCTAGTTAGGGGATCCTGAATCTTCCTCATTAGATGACATTGATTGCCTGGGCAGAGCAGATATACTCTGAGCCACTTTTCGACTCGACTACCATACCATAGATTCCAGGATTCCAGGTGTAAGTAGTTAACTAACCTTTCAAACTTGTATTTATTGTGCATTTTCTCTGTGACTTACTTTAGTAATGACCCTGTTTGTCTAACTGAGCTATTGTTAGATTCCTTTGGAGGCATTCATTCATTCACTTGTTCTGTAAATATTGATTGAATGCTCATTCTGCAGCAGGCTTTATGTTGGGGATAAAACAGTGAACAGGGCCTAGGACAATTTCCTTAACCTCTCTATGCCTTTGTTTCTTCATTTGTAAAATGGAGATGGTAGTAGTAACAAATTTTAGGTTGTTAGAATGAAATACACGTAAAGGGCTTGACATAGGGCCTAGCATTTTAGTAAGTGCTTAAAAAACTTTAGTGTTTCTTATAATTTCTTCATAGATATAATTAATAATACCTATTATTATTATTTCCATATAGATAGAAATATAGTAATAGACATAGAAATGTATCCTGTCCCAACAGAAATTACATTCTAGTGGGTGACACTGAAACACTTGGGGAATTAGAAAATGTGTTCTGTGGATGGCGGACACTATGGCATTTTGTCAATCTAAGACGCCTTCAGTTTTAAGACAAATCATTATCATAGGTACTCAAGGAAAATGTAGCTTTGAACTGTGATATGGTGCTGAAAAGTCAACAACTCCAAGAGACATTCTGACCTCAGACATTTTAAATATGAAAAAAGTTTGTATCTTAGAGATAGAAAAAAGATAGTATTGTTATTTGGGAGAAAGATGATCTGTTCTGGTTTATAAAAGTGGTGCTGTTAAATAAAAAATGTTCTGGATATTGTTTTATGAATAGAATATAAAAAAGTTTATTAAATACATAGAAAAATGAAAAAGATGAAGTGCAAGTTAAAAGCTGACTGATGGAATAATATCTTCTGTGAGGTATTGGAGAATCTGTGATATTAATAACTACTTTCTTGTATACCTGTTATTGCAATTAATAGTCCAGAATTGGTACTTGGAGTGGTTTGGGAAAAAAGTAAGAAGTTCTGAGCCAGCTTTCATTGAAAGTGAAGGTTCCAGGCTTAGCAGCATTCTAAATTTTAAAATAACGGTCAGAAAATTGAAGAGCCTCCTTTACAGCATATCCAGATTTCAGGTGAATTCAGTGAATACATGACACTAAGCACTGTAGAGGAAATTTTTGTGCACTTCATTTCTCTAAATGACATTCTCAATGAGGGTTATGCATTTTCCAATGTGATATTTATGGTAGTTTTAAAATTTTCATAAAATCATAAAATTTTGTAGCTGAAAAAGTTCTTAGAAGTTATCTAGTGCAACTTTTATTCTTCAGAAGAACAGAAGCCCTTAGATGTTAAGAGAAGAGGCACATAACTCCTTTGTGGTCTAAACAAGACTAGAACTCATGTCTTCTGATTCATTGCTCTTTGAACTATACTGCTGCTGCCTCTTATACTGTCAGGATTTGAGACAAAAAGTGTGTTTGTATCATATCATATACACATGAGAATAAAGATTCTCATGTATCTAAATATTTAAAGAATATTTCTTTGTGTTTGAGAAACTAACAATAACTGCTTATTACTTTATTTTTTAATTTTATTGAAGATTTATTATGAATTATAAATTTAATTTTATTAACATATATTCATTTTTGAGAGACAGAGCATGAGCGGGGAAGGGGCATAGAGAGAAAGGGAGACACAGGATCTGAAGCAGGCTCCATACTCTGAGCTGTCAGCCCAGAGCCCGACGTGGGGCTCAACTCATAAACCACAAAATCATGACCTGAGCTGAAGTCGGACACCCAACCGACTAAGCCACCCAGGCGCCCCTAAATACTTTTAACCACTGTTTTGTAAATCTGTGTTTCAAGTTGCTAAATTAAGTGCCTGTTTCCTGGTATGCAGATTTTCCTAATTTATACTTAATTGCCTCAGATATAACATAGTTTTGACATTTTTAAACTCTTAATATTAAACAGCAATGCTAGGGAAAAGAGCACAAAAGAAGAAATACAAAATGAAACACATGTATAGTTTTATAAATTACTTTTTGTTTTGTGTTTTGTCCATGCACTGTGGCTGAATACTACACCCTAGATTAAAGGTATGACTCTACTTAAATGGTCTGTTGCAGCATTTTATTAGAAATTGGGTCTTATTTTTTGTTGTTGTAGGATACATAGGTCTCTTATTGTAGTTGTCTTTAAAGTGAAAGTTTGCTTGTGTTTTACAAGCACTATGAAAATTATCATAGGTAATGCTTGTGTTCAGAGTAGTATGTGTTTGACTAGCCTTCATTAGACCTTTTTTTAAGTCTCTTCCAAGCATGAATACTGACTACGTGGGAGTGGGAGGTAGTTTTAAGAGACAAAGTCAGATGCCTACCATTTGGAACTATATGACATTTAAAAACGTACACTAGAAAAAATTTAGAAATGTAAATTAGAGGGGCACCTGGGTGGCATAGTCAGTTGAGCATCCAACTCTTGGTTTCGGCTCAGGTCATGATCTCATGGTTCATGGGATTGAGCCCCATGTTGGACTCTGTGCTGACAGCACAGAGCCTGCTTGGGATTGTCTCTTTCACTCTCTCTCTGCCCTTCCCCTGCTCACATCCTCTCTCTCTCCCTCCCTCCCTCTCTCAAAATAAATAAATAAATAAACTTAAAAAAATGTAAATTGGCTACACAAGAGGCTGGTCTATAGTTTAGAAATCATATGAAGGGACAAATGATGGGGCATTTTAATGATTTTATTGAAGGAGTTGAAAAGGAAATGTATGTATTATTTTTGTGACAATTTTAGTATTGAAAAACAAACTGTTTAGTCATTACCATCATGGTAGTAAGATTGCTTTAAGGTAGAGGTTGGCACACTTTTTCTGCACCAGCCTAGTTAGTAATTCTTTTCTTTTCTTTTTAGTCCCATAGTCTCTATCGCAACTATTCATCTCTGCTGCTGTAGTGCAAAAGCAGCCATAGAGAATATGTGATCAAATAAGCAAACAGTTGTCTGGGCAGATTTAGCCTATAGCTATAGTTTATTGACCCGTTTTAAGATACCATAAATGCCCCTTCAGTCCATGGCACTATATGACTTTTGAATAGAAATAATTTAGAAAAGGGGCTTGACTTCTGAAGGGAAAAGAGAATTAATGTTTTAGGGAAGCCTAGCTTCAATATTTTCTACAGCTGAACATCTTTTTTCCATTGTTGCCTATCTCTAGCAGATAATAAAATTTTATAAAATCATTTCATTATGTTATTGATTACACATTTGTTTTTAAACTTTTCCTTGGAGTTGGTTTTGATTTCCTAGGATGTCAGTTTTATGGTTTTTGTTTCCTACTGCAGCTTTGAAAGTCAGCCAAGAATATTTCTCAGCCCATAAAACATTTTCACTATGCTATTCTGTAGCTAGCTCTCAATGATCTGTGGAAATAAAAGGCAAAGACAGCTTGGGTAATGGGAATCCAAAGAATTTCCTTCACCTAATCATCAGCATTAAATATAGCCACCATTTCCTCCTATAACAAATAGCAAATTGGACAAGTAGGAGTTTAACTTCTTTCTGTTTAGAACTGCCAATTGGAGGTGTCAGTAATGTTTCTGAATTTGATTATTTATTAAAAATATTGAAATAACTTTACCTGAGTGCTATACAATACCAACACAGGATATAGAATTTTAAAACTAGAAGGATCTACATATGTATTTCCTAATTCACTTCCCTCATTCATACATGCCAGTAATTATGAAATCTTCAAGGGAATAACAATGTCTTCATCCTCTTATCTTGGGTGTCTAGCACAATGCCTAGCAAAGAAGCACTCAGACGTTTATTTTTTGAATAAGGGAATGAAGACTTTGAGAAACTAGAGATTAGGTTCATTTAGCTGGTTGTTAGCGGAGTCTGACTTCACTGTGTTTTAGCATCCTTTGTAAACCAATTTTCTTTTAAAATTAAACACTGAGACTGCCTTTTGGATGTTTGTTACCTGTCTTATGTTTATAGAAGCACCATCATCTTCATTATAAAGAACCATTTGTAAGCTTTGGAATACATTCAACTGTCAGCTCTAAAAAAGAATTAACTGACATGCTAAATGATACTTTTTTCAAAATATTTCTATAGTTTTTATACACACTAACTCTGAAAGTGGGTCTGGACTCACAAAATTTGTCAGTTATGCTAAGGATACACAAAGATATTCTTTATAATGTACCTGATAGCAGCATAATCAGATGGTAACAAAGGATAGCAACAATAATGAAGATCATACTTTTTAGGTCACTGAGAAGACATTTTAAAAAAGATCCTTGACATCCTTGGTTTACTAATTCATTTTGTAGAAAGGTTACCCTCTGCCCAGAAGGCCATTCAGTCAGACTTATTTTATTATAATCACACTTATTTTATTGTAACCCAACTTATTTTAATCAACTCTTTTCTCAAGTAAGCAAGCACTCAAATCACTGGGTCCCAAAATCCTGGATATCTGTAGCTATATTTAGAGCATATAAAGGAAGATCCTGAATCAGTATCCACCCCTCCCCCCACTCCAAAAAAAGCAAAATTCATTTAGAAGACAAACAAAAGAGAGTAGGAAAAAAGATGAAGAAACTTCTTTTGGTATAGATCCAAGAAATCAAACAAGTAGAGATTTTCTTGTCATTAGTCTGTTTCTTGATCCAAGCATTTCTGCATTTGAGAAAACAATCTTATGAGTATATTATATTTGTTTTAGAAGGTTTTTTATTCTTTTAAAATTATTTTTAAAATTAAAAAAATATATCTGAAAAATATAAAAATATTATTATCTGGAAATTTTAGCTATTCAAAATAAATCATTCCTTGAGGATTCTGAGGAGCCAAGCTATTATCACATTTGCTATTATCACAACTAGTACACAATTAACATTAAAATGTAAAGAACTTTACCAATACACAGCAATTTCCTACTAATACATCTTACAGAAACAAAGTATTGTTCAGTACTTTATTAGGCTAACTGGTTTGGGCATGACTAGTAGTTAGGAAAGGCTTTGGAGGAATTGTTCTTGTCTTAGTATTATGTCAGTGGTTTTCATGGCAAAATTTAAGGAATTTTGATAACTTTCTACTGTGTTGTAAGTCAGGTGAGCTGGCAATATGAATCTGGATGTATGTACTGATCTGAAAATCTATCATACATCAAGTTCATGCTTTGTGTCAGCAAACATTTATATGCCAGACCCCCCCTGTTAGCTTATATGTTAAGATAACTTTGTTAAGCCACCTAACCATTAGCACCATTAGTGATAATTCTAATAATGATAATGCTTGTAACTACTACCTATTAATATTTTCATTGTGCTGAGCATTGTGCTAGATCTTTTGTCTATCTTGTCTAATTTTGAGGAAGGTATGAGCCCACCATGTATTAATTGAGAAAATTGAAGTTCAGAGAGGCTAAGTACTTTTTCCACAAGATTACACAAAAAAGTAAATGGTAAAGTTGGCATTTGAACCCATGCTTATCAAAGCTCATTCCCAAATTCAAAGCAACCTTCCCAATGAGTACTAACCAGTGAAGGTTTTACTGGAATGGTTTTTAAAACTTCACATTGTATAATAATTCATTATAGCCTACAACTTTAACTGAATTCTTTTATCAGTTCTAGCAAAATTCAGGTTTTCTATATATAGTACTATGTCATCTGCAAATAGTCAAAGTTTGACTTCTTCCTTGTCCATTTAGATGCCTTTCTTTCTTTTTGTTGTCTGATTGCTGTGGCTAGAACGTCCAGTACTATGTTAAACAACAGTGGTAAAAGTGAACATTTTTATTACATTGCAGCATGTTCCCTCAAAACCTACTTTGTTGAGGGTTTTCATCATGAATGGCTGTTATACTTTGCCACATGCTTTTTATGCATCTATTTAATGATCATATGGTTCTTATTTCTTGTATTAATTTCGTATGTCATGATTGATTAGCAATTATTGAACCACGCTTGCAACCCAGGAATTAATTTCACTCGATTGTAATGAATGATTTTTTAATGTATTGTTGGATTTGATTTGCTAGCATTTTATTGAGAACATTTGCATCTATGTTCATAAGGAATACTGGCCTGTAGTTCTCTTTTTTTAGTGGTGTCTTTATCTGATTTTGATATCAGGGTAATGCTTTACACCAATAATGAAGCAGCAGAGAGAGAGAAATTAAGGAATCAATCCCATTTACAATTGCACCCAAAACAATAAGATACCTAGGAATAAGCCTAGCCAAAGAGGTAAAAGATTTATACTCTGAAAACTATAAACCATTGGTGAAAGAAATTAAAGGTGTCACAAAGAAATGGAAAGACATTTCATGCTCATGGATTGGAAGAACAAATAATGTGAAAATGTCTATACTACTCAAAGCAACCTGCACATTTAATGCAATACCTATCAAAATACCAATAGCATTTTTCACAGAACAAGATAGATCAAACAATATTAAAATTTGTGTGGAACAACAGAACACTCTGACTAGCCAAAGCAACCTTGAAAAAGCCAAGCAAAGCTGGAGGCATCACAATTCTGGACTTTAAGTTATATTACAAAGCTTAGTAATCAAAACAGGATGGTACTGGCACAAAATAGACACCATAGATCAGTAGAACAGAATAGAGAACCCAGAAATGAACCCACAACTATATGGTCAATTAATCTTCAACAAAGCGGGAAAGAGTACCCAGTGGGAAAAAGTCTCTTCAACAAATGGTGTTGAGAAAACAGGACAGCGATGTGCAGAAGAATGAAATTGGACCACTTTCTTACACCATACACAATAGTAAATTCCAAATGGATTAAAGATCTAAATGTGAGACAGGAAACCATTAAAAGCTAGAGAATAACAGGCAGTAATTTCTTTGACACCAGCCATAGCAACTTCTTTCTAGATAAGTCTCCTAAAGCAAGGGAAACCAAAGCAAAAATAAACTATTGGAACTTCATCAAACTAAAAAGCTTCTGCACAACAAAGGAAACAGTCAACAAAACTAAAAGGCAGCCTGTGGAATAAAAGAAGATATTTGCAAATGACATATCTGATAAAGGGTTAGTATCCAAAATATATAAAGAACTTATAAAAGGGTCAGAAGACATACAGATGGCCAGCAGACACATGAAAAATCGTCAACCTCACTCATTATTGGGGAAATCCAGATCAAAACTACAATGAGATATCACCTCACATCTGTCAGAATGGCTAAAATCAACGACACAAGAAACAACAGGTTTTGGTGAGAATGTGAAAAAAGGGGAACCCTCTTATGCTGTTGGTGGAAGTGCAAACTGGTGCAGCCACTGTGGAAAACAGTATGGAGGTTCCTCAAAAAGTTAAAAATAGAATTACCTTCTGATCCAGCACTTGCTCTACTGTTTACCCAAAGGATACAAAAATACTAATTCCAAGGAATACATGCACTCTTATGTTCATAGCAGTATTATTTACAATAGCCAAATTATGGAAGTATCCATTGACTGAGGTGGTATATATGGTTTGTGAGTTTGAGCCCCACATTGGGCCCTGTGCTGACAGCTTGGAGCCTGGAGCCTGCTTTAGATCCTGTGTCTCCTTCTCTCTCTGCCCCTCCCCTGCTTGCGCTGTCTCTCTCTCTCTCTCAAAAACAAATAAACATTAAAAGAAATTAAGAGGTGGTATATATACGCGATGGAATAGTACTCAGCCATAAAAAAGAATGAAATCTTGCCATTTGCAAGGACATGGTTGGAGTTAAAGAGTATTATAAATAAGCAAAGTTAATCAGGGAAATACAAATATTATGATTTCACTCACATGTGTTCTTTAAGAAGCAGAACAAACAAGCAAAGGGAAATAGAGAGAGAGGCAAACCAAGAAATATACTCTTGACTGTAGAGAACAAACTGATGGTTTCCAGAAGTGAGTTGGGTGGGTGATGAGTTTAAGTGCATGATGGGGATTAAGGAGTGTGCTTGTTTTGATGAGCACCTGGTTTTGTGTAGAAGTGTTGAATTACTGTGTTGTACACCTGAAATGAATATTATGCTATATGTTAACTAACTTGAAGTTAAATAAAAACCTTATTTTTTTAATAAAAACTTTTACAAATAATAATTCATTATAATAACTAGAGAATTTTAATCTTCTGTGTCACTGTTTCTGAATCTATGGCATTGGGAAATGATGCGTGTTTATAAGCATTTTCTCTGCTTTAATTTTGAGACTGCTTTTTTCAGAAAATGAATTTGAACTGATATGTTCCTTATTATTTATTTTGTTGGATTATGTTCATGACAATAGTGTGGGGATGTCCAGGACTGTGAAAAAATTCTCTTCCAAAAACTGCTTTTGGCAAAGCGTATGTTGAACTGTGAGTTTAAAGATCACTTGTTTCTCTAATACTGTGTTTGAGTCAAAACTATACAGATGTAATGAGTATTGACTATGTTAGCTTGGAATTTTTACTAGGAAATTATGGCAGAATGGAAAAATACATACTTCTGTGTCATTCTCTATGCTAACAGTTTATACAGAACTACAGTTGTGCAGAGTACATACAGCTTTACAGAGCTCTAGGACAGCTGGAGAATATAACTCACTATGTATTCCTCTACTTTGTAGGATATCCTGTTAATCTAAAATAGTTTATTTACTGTTAGGTTCATGGAAATATTGATCCTAATCTGACAGCATAGTTTTAAGCTAGAAAATTCAAGGCATTGTTGATTCTTGACATTCATTATATAGTATTTGCTCTTAGTTTTTGAATTTTGGTGCTTATTTCTCCTTAATTAGCCTCTATTTTTTCAATACCATTAAGCATTTTCATTCAACTATAATAAAATTAGTCTTTCCCACCTCCCTCACTGTGTGCTGGTTTAAAAGATGGCCCTTATAGATATTGCAGCTTTACTTTGGCTCGATGGTGTATTTGGTTTACAAAACTTTCAAGTTATTTATGCTTTATAGTATTATGGAAAGAGTGTAGACTCTGGAGTCAAATAGATATGTATTCATATCCTGCCTCTGCCATTTGCTAGCTGTGGAATCTTGGGCAAATTACTCAACCTTTCTGTGCCTTGGTTTTCGTGCTGTTATTGGGATGAATAGTACATGGGATGCATGGCAAGTTAACAGAGCAAGTTAAATATGTGTCAGTTTAAATATAATTTATTGTCAAGTTAGCTGGCATACAGTGAATACAGTGTGCTCTTGGCTTTGGTAGTAGATTCCCATGATTCATCACTTACATACAACACCCAGTGCTTCTCCCAACAAGTACCCTCCTCAGTGCCCATTACCCATTGTCCCCCCACCCCCACCCCGCCCGGCCCCTGCCATCAACCTTCAGTTTGTTCTCTGTATTTAAGAGTCTCTCATGGTTTGCCTCCCTCTCTGTTTGAAACTCTTTTCTCCCCTTCCTTCCTCCATGGTCTTCTGTTAAGTTTCTCAAATTCCACATATGATTGAAAACATGATCTTTCTCTGACTGACTAATTTCACTTAGCATAATACCTTCCAGTTCCATCTACATTGTTGCAAATGGCAAGGTTTCATTCTTTCTCATTGCCAAATAGTATTCCATTGTATATATAAACCACATCTTCTTTATACATTCATCAGTTGATGGACGTTTGGGCTCTTTCCATAATTTTGCTATTGTTGATAGCACTGCCATAAACGTTGGGGTACATGTGCCTGTTTGAATCAGCACTTTTGTATCCTTTGATTAAATTCCTAGTAGTGCAGTTGCTGGCTCATAGGGTAATTCTATTTTTAATTTTTTGAGGATCCTCCACACTGTTTTCCAGAGCAGCTGTACCAGTTTGCATTACCACCAACAGTGCAAGAGGGTTCCCCTATCTCCACATCCTTGCCAACATCTGTTGTTTCCTGAGTTATTAATTTTAGCCACTCGGACCAGTATGAGGTGGTATCTCAATGTGGTTTTGATTTGTGTTTCCCTGATGATGAGCAATGTTGAGCATCTTTTCCTGTGTCTGTCTGCCATCTGGATGTCTTTTTTGGAAAAGTGTCTATTCATATCTTCTGCCCATTTCTTCACTGGATTATTTGTTTTTTGGGTGTTGAGTTTGGTAAGTTCTTTATAGATTTTGGATACTAACCCTTTATCAGATGTCATTTGCAAATATCTTCTCCCATTCCTTAGGTTGCCTTTTAGTTTTGTTGATTTTCTTTGCTATGCAGAAGCTTTTTATTTTGATGAGGGCCCAGTAGTTCATTTTTGCTTTTATTTCTCTTCTCTTTGGTGACGTGTTGGTTAAGAAGTTGCTGCAGCTGAGATCAAAGAGGTTGTTGCCTGTTTTCTACTTTAGGGTTTGATGGTGTCCTATCTCACGTTTAGGTCTTTGATCCATTTTGAATTTATTTTTGTGTATGGTGTAAGAGAGTACAGTTTCATTCTTCTGCATGTTGCTGTCCAGTTCTCTCAGCACCATTTACTAGAAAGAATGTCTTTTTTCCATTGGATGTTCTTTCCTGCTTTGTCAAAGATTAGTTGGCCATATATTTGTGGGCCCAGTTCTAGGTTTTCTATTCCATTGATCTATGTGTCTGCTTTTGTGTTAGTACCATACTGTCTTAATGATTACAGGTTTGTAATACAGGCTAATGTTGGGGGTTGTGGTGCCTCCAGCTTGGTGTTCTTTTTCAACATTACCTTGGCTATTTGGGGTCTTTTGTGGTTCCATATACATTTTAGGATTGTTTGTTCTAGCTCTGTGAAGAATGCTGGTGCTATTTTGATTGGGATTGTAT
This sequence comes from Panthera uncia, assembly GCF_023721935.1. Classification (NCBI taxonomy): domain Eukaryota; kingdom Metazoa; phylum Chordata; class Mammalia; order Carnivora; family Felidae; genus Panthera; species Panthera uncia. Next base: position 101,522,855 of record NC_064811.1, read on the forward strand.
TGAATGAATAGATTGCTTTGGGTCATATTGACATTTGTTCTTCCAATCCATGAACACGGAATGTTTTCAAGTTCATTGTGTCTTCTTCAGTTTCTTTTAAAAGTTTTCTATGGTTGTCAGCATACAGATCTTTTACATAATTGGTTAGGTTTATTCCTAGGTATTTTATGTTTCTTGGTGCAGTTGTAAATGGGCTTGATTTCTCGATTTCTCTTTCTGTTGCTTCATCATTGGTAATAGAAATGCAGCTAACTTCTGTACGTTGATTTTATATCCTGCGACTTGGCTGAATTCCTATATCAGTTCTAGCAGCTTTTTGGTGGAGTCTTATGGGTTTTCCATGTCTAGTATCATGTCATTTGCAAAAAGTTAAAGTTTGATTTCTATTTTGCCAGTTTGGGTGCCTTTTATTTCATTTTGTTGTCTGATTGCTGAGGCTAGGACTTCCAATACTATGTTAAACAACAGTGGTGAGAGTGGACCTCCCTGTTATGTTCCTGATCTCAGGGGAAAGCTCTCAGTTTTTCCTCACTGAGGATGATATTAGCTGGGGCCTTTCATATGTGGCTTTTATGATGTTAAGGTATGTTCCTTATATCCTGACTTGCGGGTTTTTATTAAGAACGGATGCTGTATTTTGTCAAATGATTTTTCCTCTTTTTCTTTTTAATATTTATTTATTTTGGGGAGAACGCAAGTGGGGGAGGGGTAGAGAGAGGGTGACAGAGGATCTGAAGCGGGCTCTGCAATGACAGACTGACAGCAGTAAGCCCAATGTGGGGCTCAAACTCAGAAACCGTTGAGATCATGACCTGCACTGAAATTGTACATTCAACTGACTGAACTACCCATGTGCCCCTTTGTCAAATGCTTTTTCTGCATCCATTGACAGGATGATATGGTCCTTATCATGTTGATTGATTTGCAAATATTGAGCCAGCCCTGCAGCCCAGGAATGAATCCCACTTGATCATGGTGAATAATTCTTTTAATACACTGTTGAATTCGATTTACTTGTATCTTCTTGAGAATTTTCACATTGATGTTCATCAGGGATATTGGCCTGTAATTCTCCTTTATAGAAGGGTCTGTGTCAGGTGTGGGAATCAAGGTAATGCTGGCTTCATAGAATGAGTCCAGAAGCTTTCCTTCTGTTTCTCTATTTTCGAACATTGCTTTAAATGTCTGGTAGAATTCCCCTGGGAAGCCATCTGGCCCAGGACTCTTATTTGTTGGGAGATTTTTGATAACCAGTTCAATTTCTTGCTGGCTATGGGTCTGTTCAATTTTCTGTTTCTTCCCATTTGAGTTTTGGTAGTGTGTGGGTGTCTAAGAATTTGTCCATTTCTTCAAGGTTGTCCAGTTTGTTGACATACAATTTTTCATAGTATTCTCTAATAATTGTTTGTATCTCTAGGGAGGGTATTGGTTGTGATCTGTCCTCTTTCATTCATGATTTTATCTATTTGGGTCCTTTCTTCTTTTTGAGCCATCTGGCTGGGGGGTTATTAATTTTGTTTATTTAAAAAAAAATCAGTTCATAGATTCATTGATCTGTTCTACTGTTTTTTGTTTTTTGGGTTTTTTTGGATTCTATATTGTTTATTTCTGCTCTAATCTTTATTATTTCTCTTCTTCTGCTGGCTTTGGGGTTTCTTTGCTGCCCTGCTTCTAGCTCCTTTAGGTGTGAGGTTAGGTTGCGTATTTGGGATTTTTCTTGTTTCTTGAGATAGGCCTGGATTGCAATGTATTTTCCTCTTAGGACTGCCTTTGCTGCATCCTAAAGGGTTTGAACTGTCGCATTTTCTTTTTTTTTTTTTTTTTTAATTTTTTTTTTTAACGTTTATTTATTTTTGAGACAGAGAGAGACAGAGCATGAACAGGGGAGGGGCAGAGAGAGAGGGAGACACAGAATCTGAAACAGGCTCCAGGCTCTGAGCTGTCAGCACAGAGCCCGACGCGGGGCTCGAACTCACAGACCGTGAGATCATGACCTGAGCCGAAGTCGGACGCTTAACCGACCAAGCCACCACCCAGGCACCCCTGAACTGTCGAATTTTCATTTTCATTTGCTTCCATATATTTTTTAATTTCCTCTTTAATTTCCTAGTTGACCCATTTATTCTTTAGTAGGATGTTCTTTAACCTCCATGCATTTGGAGGCTTTCCAAATTTTTTCTTGTGGTTGATTTCAAGTTTCGTAGCATTGTGATCTGAAAATATGCATGGTATAGATTCTTTTATATTTATTGAGGGCTGTTTTGTGACCCAGTATGTGGTCCATCTTGGAGAATGTTCCATGTGTACTCGAGAAGAATGTGTATTCTGCTGCTTTTGGATGAAAAGTTCTGAATATATCTGTCAGGTTCATCTGGTCCAGTGTATCATTCAAGACCATTGTTTGTTTATTGATTTTCTGCCTAGATGATCTGTCCATTGTTGCAAGTGGAGTATTAAAGTAGCCTACAATTACCATGTTATTATCAGTAAGATTGCTTATGTTTGTGATTAATTGATTTATGTATTTGGGTGTTCCAAGTTTGGGGCATAAAAATTTACAATTGTTAGCTCTTCTTGATGGATAGACCCCTTAGGTGTGATATAATGCCCTTTTCATCTCTTGTTACAGTCTTTAGTTTAAAATCTAGTTTGTCTGATATAAGTATGGCTACTCCAGCTTTCTTCTGACTTCCAGTAGCATTATAGATGGTTTCTCATCCCCTTACTTTTAATCTGAAGGTGTCCTCAGGTCTAAAATGAGTCTCTTATAGGCCGTATATCGATTGATCTTGGTTTTTTATCCATTCGGATACCCTGTGTCTTTTGGTTGGGGCATTTAGTCCATTTACATTCAGAGTAATGTAAATACAGATATAGCTACAGATTTACTGTCATCATGTTACCCGTAGCTTTCATGCTTGTGATGATGTCTCAGGTCCTTTGTGTTCTTTGCAGCATTTCATTCACAGCATCCCCCTTAGGATCTCTTGCAGGGATGGTATAGTGGTCATGAACTCCTTCAACTTTTGTTTGTCTGGGAAAGCCTTTATCTCTCCTTCTATTCTGAATGACAGCCTTGCTGGATATTTGGCTGCATATTTTTCCTATACAGCCCATTGAATATTTCCTGCCATTCCCTTCTGGCCTGACAAGTTTCAGTGGATAGGTCTGCTACTACCCTTATGTGTCTACCGTTATAGGTCAAGGCCCATTTGTCCCTGGCTGCTTTCAGAATTCTCTCTTCATCTTTGTACTTTGCTAGTTTTGCTATGATATGATGTGGTGAAGACTTATTCTTGTTGATTCTAAAGGGAGTTTTCTGTGCCTCCTGGATTTTGATGTCTGCCTCCTTCCCCAGATTAGGGAAGTTCTCAACTATAATTTGTTCAAATAAACCTTCTGGCCCTTTCTCTCTCTTCTTCTTCTGGAACTCCTATGATACAGATATTATTACATTTCATTGAATCACTTTGTTCTCTAATTCTACCCTCATGGTCTAGTATTTTCTTATCTCTCTTTTTCTCAGTTTCACATTTTCTGTAATTTTATCTTTTATTTCACTTATTCTCCCCTCTGCTTCCTCATCCTTGCTGTTAGTGCATTTAGTTTATTTTGCCTCTCATTTACAGCATTCCTTAATTCTTTGACTATTTCTTAGTTCCTTGATCTCTGTAGCAATAGATTCTCTGTTGTCTTCCATGCTTTTTTCAAACCCTGCTATTAATCTTACAACTATTCTAAGTTCTTGCTCAAATATATTGTTTATATCTGTTTTGAGCAATTCTCTACCTGTCATTTCTTCCTGGAATTTCTTTTGAGGAGAATTCTTCCATTTTGTCATTTTGGCTAGTTTTCTGTCCTTTACATGTTTTAATGGGTTGTTATGTGTTTTGCACCTGCGAACACTACTATATTAAGAAAGGGTCATATACTGTCTAGGGCCTGGCCCTTCAGGATGTGTTTTTGGGGTGTATTGGGTACTGTCTGTTGTTATGACTCTGGTTGCTTTATCTCCTTACTCGCAGTTGTGGTTTGGACCTTCCACCAGGTGTGCTTTGACTTGTTCCTTGAAGTAACCATGGAAAAAATTTAAAAGGAGGGTGGTGGTGGAAGAAGCCTTATCCCACATGAAGAGAGAAATGACAGGGGTGGGGAAGAAGAAAAGAAAAGTAAAAATTGACCAGCTAAAGAATCAGAGAAACTATACATATGGTTTAATCCAGAGAAAGGGAAGATAATAAAGAAGGAGATACAGAAGAGGTGTAAAAAGGATAGATTAAAAAATATATACCTGCTTAACCAAACCAACAACCAGAATAGAGAAGGGGAGAAATAAGAGGAAGAAAACAAAAAAAGAAAGAAAAAAATATATATGTAAAATAAGAATTGACCAAGAATCAAATCAGAAAATGCAAAACTGCTGGACCAATATCTGATGGTGCCTTGGAATGGGTGGTTGTGCTGGTGTGGAGGAGGGGCCCTCTGTTTGGTCAGTGTCAGTCTAGCTCTGGTAGATAACACAGTTACCAGGCATGGAGGGGCAGGGTTTGGTATAAGTGGGTCTGCCTCCAGTGGGTACCCACTGTCCTGTTCCCTGGAGCCCTACTGTGTTGGTGATGGAGAGAAAAATGGCCACACCCCAGTCTCTCCTCCCTGGACTGGATGACCTAAATCACACTGTTCAGGCTGTCCTCACAGCACTGTGAGGCTGTGATCTGGCTGTTTTGTCCAGCTCCACAGTCTCCTGGCCGTCCAGGAGCTTTGCTGAGATTCAAACCCCATTGTCTTAAAGGATCCTGCTCTGCACACCCTGGTTATGGAATAGTGCCACTCCATCCAGCTGACAAAGGGCTCTGGCTGGCAGGAGCCTGCATGGTCTTTTGTCCTTGAAGTAGCTATATACCTTCTTTTCACAGCACTCAAGGGAGGGAACTGCTCTCTCCCACTGTATCTCTGAGCTCACTACTGAGCTTGGGGCTGCCCCTCCTCCTCCCCAGGCATGTGCATAGGACAGCAGACCTCGGTCTGGAGGAAGTTCCACAACCCTGGATCGTTACTCCTAAGACTGTTTGCAAGTTAGAAATTGGCTCCTTCTCCGTTTCTTTCTTTCTTTCTTTTTTTTTTTTTTTTTTTTTTTTTTTTTTTTTTTTTTTTTTTTTTTTGTTCCCTGGTCTGTGGTCTGGAGAGATTTTTGTCCTGGCCAAATACAATCTTACACTTCCACAGCCTCTCTTTATCTTCCTTTTGTCTCTCCACAGAAGGGTATCCCTCCCCTCCATGCCTACGCCGCCCATTTTGTCTCTCCCAATTCACAGTCATGGACCTATGGCCTGCCAATCTGTCCCTCTGGGCCCCTGGAGATGTTTGTCACTCTGTAGTGTGGATTCCTGGGCCAAGTCTTCTGGCCTCAATACTGCTGTGCTTGAGGGACAAGGGATCTCCGGGCCCCCCTACTTCTCCACCATGTTGATGCCTCTTTGTGTCATTTGTTATTAACACAGTATCTGGGAGGTAGATACTCAATGAACAGTGGGTATTTTTTATCATTATTTATGAAGGTTTTCGCCTCACATCTTGTCTGAGAAATCAAAGCTCTCCATTTTCCCGAGGCTATTAGGTCAGGCACAGATAACTGCCTTGTGCAAATGGAATATAAACTGAGTTTTCATAATTCTGCCAGCAAATGGTTTATCAAATCAGGGGAGTTTAATTTTTATTTATGGGAATCAGAGATTTTGTTGTGATTATTTTTGAGGCAGCCCAACAAGGTAAGCAAGAAATCTAAGAAATCTCTGATTTTTATAGACCCTTCAAATGTTTAATTACCAAGTATTATGGTCAGCTGGACAATGTAGCTAGAATTTTAAACATGCAGAATATTGTTTGCAGGAAAATAGAATATGTAGAATATGATATAATTTTGAGAGAGAATCCCAAGCCCACTGTGCACTGTCCACACAGAGCCTGATGTGGGGCTCGAAACCATGGACCATGAGATGATGACCTGAGCTGAAGTTGGATGCTTAACCGACTGAGCCACCCACGCCCCTATTTTTGAGTTTTAAGGGTTCTTTTTATATTTTGGATATCAGTCCTTTATGAGACATGTCTTCTGCAAATATTTTCTCTCAGCTTGTGGCTTGTTTCCTCATTCTTTTGTTGGTGTCTTTTGAAGAGCAGGTGTTTTTAATTTTAGTGAAGTCCAGCTATTATTTCTGTCATGGATCATTCCTTTAGTATTGTATCTAAAAAGTCATCAACATAGCCAAGATCATTTGGATTTTCTTCTCTGTTACTATCTAGGAGTTTATAGTTTTGCATTTTGTGTTTAGATCTGTGATCCAGTTTGAGTTAATTTTTCTGAGTGGTGTAAGGTTTCTGTCTAGATCCTTTTTTTTTTTTTTTTGCACGTGGATGTCCAGTTCTAGCAGTATTTGTTGAGAAAATTTTTCTTGTTGATGCTTTATTCACCTGCAAGAAAACACAGTTTTGTTTATTCCTTCCCAATCTGTATACCATTTCTTACCTTTTCTTGTCCTGTTGGACTAGCTGGGACTTCTAGTACACTGTTGAAAAAGACTGGTGAGAGGGGACATCTTTGCCTTGTTCCTGATATTAGTGGAAAAGTTTTTTGTTTTTCACCATTATGTATGATGTTATAGGTTTTTTGTAGATATTGTTTTTATCATGTTGAGGAAGTTCTTTTTATTATTAATTAGCTGTGTTTGTATCATGACTGGGTGTTGGATATTTTCATATATATCTTTATTGAAGTAAACTTGCCAGAGTGTTACATTAGTTTCAGGTGTACACTATAATGATTTGACAAGTTTTGTATGTTATGCCACTCACCACAAGTGTAGCTACCATCTGTCATTATACAATGCTATTATAAAATCATAGATTGTATTCCCTATGCTGTACCTTTTATTTCCATTACTTATTCATTCCATAACTAGAAGCCCACTCTCTTTTACCCATTTTCCTTCACCTATTTTTCCTGACCCTCCCCCCCCCCCAGCCCCCGCCTCCTCTCTGGCAACCACCAGTTGATTCTGTGTATTTTGGGCCTGTTTATGCTTTTTATTTGTTTATTCATTTTTTTGTTATTGTTTTTGTTTTGTTTTTTGTTTTTTAGGTTCCACATATAAGTAAAATCACATCGTATTTGTCTTTCTTTAAAAAAAATTTTTTTTAGCATTTATTCATTTTTGAGAGAGAACATGAGGGGGGGCTGTCAGAGAGAGAGAGGGGAAGACACAGAATCAAAAGCAGGCTCCAGACTCTGAGCTGTCAACACAGAGCCCAACGTGGGGCTCAAACCCACAAACTGTCAGATCATGACCTGAGCTGAAGTCAGATGCTTAACTGACTGAGCCACCCAGGTGCCACAGTATTTGTCTTTCTATGACTTATTTCATTTCATAAGCTACCCTCTGGGTCCATCCATATTGTCACATATAGCAAGATATCACCTTTTTCATGGCTGTATAACATTCACGTGTGTGAGTGTGCATGTGTATACATATTTATACCACATCTTTATCCATTTATCTGTTGTTGGACACTCATGTTGCTTCCATATCTTGGTTGTTGTAAATAACACTACAATAAACATAGAGGTGCATACATATTTTCAAATTAGTGTTTTCATTTCCTTCGGATAAATGCCCAGTAGTGGAATTACTGGAGCATACGATATTTCTATTTTTTTAATTTTTTGAGGAGCTTTATACTGTTTTCCACAGTGGCTATACTGATTTATACTCTCATCCACAGTGCGTGCAAGCATTCCTTTTTATTGACATTGTTGCCAATACTTTTTCTTTCTTTTTTTGATTTAGCCATTCTCACAGGTGGAAGGTGATATCTCATTGTGGTTTTGATTTGGACTTCCCTGATGATTAGGGATGTTGGGCATCTTTTCATACATCTGCTGGCCATCTGTATGTCTTTGGAAAAATGTCCATTTTAACTAGATTAGTTTGGGGTTTTGGTGTTGAGTTTTATGAGTTCTTTATATACTTTGGATATTAACACTTATCAGAAATATTATCATTTACAAGTATCATTACTTATCATTTATAAATATCTTCTCTCATTCAGTATCATTTGCAAATATCAACTCCCATTCAATTGCCATTTGGTTTGTTGTTAGTTTCCTTCACTGTGCAAAATCTTTTTATTTTGATGTAGTGCCAGTAGTTTATTTTTGCTTTTATTTCACTTGCCTTTGGAGACATATCTAGAAAAATGTTGCTATGGCCAATATCAAAGAAATTACTGTCTTGGGGTGCCTGGGTGGCTTGTCAGTTAAACATCCAACTTTGGCTCAGATCATGATCTCATGGTTCGTGAGTTTGAGCCACACATTGGGCTCTCTGCTGTCAGTAGAGAGCCTGCTTCAGATCCTCTGTCTCCCTCTCTTTCTGCCCATCCTCCACTCATGCTTTCTCTCTCTCTCAAAAATAAACATTAAAAAAATTTTTAAAAATTATTGTCTGTGTTTTTCTTTCCCTAGGAGTCTTACAGTTTTAGATCTCACATTGAGATTATTAATCGATTTTGAGTTTATTTTTGTGTATAGTGTAAGAAAGGGGTCATTTCGTTTTATCACATTTTGCTATCCAGTTTTCCCAGCACACTTATTGAAGAGACAGTCTTTTGCCCGTTGTATATTCTTGTTTCCTCTGTCGTAGATTACTTGACCATATAAAGAGTTTGTTTCTGGGTTCTCTATTCTGTTCTCTTGTTCTATGTGTCTGTTTTTTTTGCCAATACCATGTTGTTTTGGTTACTACAGCTTTGTAGTATATCTTGAAATCTTAGAATCGTGATACATCTAGCTTTGTTCTTAAGGTTTTTTGGCTATTTAGGATCTTGTGTAGTTCCACACAAATTTTAGGATTATTTTCTAGTTCTGTGAAAAATGCTGTTGGTATTTTGATAGCAATTGCATTAAATCTGTAGATTGCTTCGGCTAGTATGGACATTTTAACATTATGTGTTCTTCTAGTCCTGGAGCATAAAATATCTATTTGTGTTATCTTCAATTTCTTTTATCAATGTTTTGTAGTTTTCAGAGTACAGGTCTTTCACTTAGTTAAGTTTCTTTCCAGGTATTTTATTCTTTTTGGTGCAACTGTAAAAGGCATTGTTTCCTTCCCTTTCTGTTACTTTGATATTAGTGTATAGAAATCCAACACATTTCTGTGTATTAATTTTGTAACCTGCAATTTTACTGAATTCATTTATTCTAATAGTTTTTGATGGAGTCTCTAGGGTTTTCTTTGTATTGTATCATTATAGTGACAGTTTAACCTCATTCTTATCAATATGGATGCTTTTTATTTCTTTTTCTTGTGTGATTGCTGTGGATAGGGCTTCCAGTACTATGTTGAATAAAAGTGGCAATAGTGGACCTTGTTGTCTTGTTCCTGATCTCGAGGAAAACCTCTTAGTTTTTCACCATTGAGTATGATATTAGCTGTGTGTTTTTCATATATAGTTTTTATTATGTTGAGATATGTTCCCTCTAAACCTACTTTGTTGAGAGTTTTTATCATGCACAGATTGGGTGCTGGATTTTCTCAAATGCTTTTTCTACATCTATTGATACGATTATGTGATTTTGTTTTCTTTTAGCCTGTTAATGTGTTAGATTACATTCATTGATTTTTGAATGTTGAGCCAACATTGTATACCTGGGATAAATCCCACTTCATCAGAATGTACAAATTTTTTATACATCATTGGATTATACATACATTATTATACATTGTTGAATTCAGTTTGCTAGTATTTTGTATATTTATAGAGTTATTGGTCTGTAATTTTGTTGTAATGTCTTTGTCTAGTTTTAGCATTAGGATAATGGTGGTCTCATAGGATGATTTAATAAGTACTCCCTTTACTTCTGTCTTCCAGTAGAAATTGTAGAGAATTGTTAAAATTTCTTCCTTGAATGATTGCTAGTGTTTACTGTAAACCCTCCAGGGTCTGAAGCTTTCTGTTAGGAAGATCATTTTTTTTTTTAAATGTTTATTTATTTTGGGGAGAGAGTGTACATGCATGCAAGCAGGAGGAGAGACAGAGATGGTGACAGGATCTGAAGCAGGCTCTGTGCTGAGAGCATACATCCCAAAGCAGGACTAATACTCAGGAACCAGGAGATCCTGACCTGCGCCAAAGTCAGATACTTAACTGAGTGAGCCACCCAGGCACCTGGAAGCTTATTAATTCTTGATTCAGTTTCTTTAATTGATATAGTCCTACTCAGGTTGTCTTTTTTTTTTTTTTCCTTGTGTGGGTTTGGCAGATTGTCATTTCATTTAATTATCAAATATGTGATCATAAAATTTTTCTTGTATTCTATTTTATAATTTAGTTGATTTTTTTAACAGTACGGGGGTTAAGGGTATTGACCCCCATGCAGTTCAAAATCTACATATAACTTTGACTCCCCAAAAACTTAAATACTAATAGCCTACTGTTATCCAAAAGCCTTACTGAGAACAGAAACAGTTCATCAATACCTATTTTGTCTATTATATGTATTATATACTCTATTCTTACAATAATGTAAGGTAGAGAAAAAAATCAAGAGAATGTACATTTGAGGTACTAATGTATCAAAAAGAAATATGCATATAAGTGGACCTGTGCAGTTCAAACCCCTGTTTAAGGGTCAACTGTAAATCTATTAAATAACTTTTAAGGTCCATAGGATCTGTAGTGATATCCCTTCTTTCATTTCTGACATTAGTAATTTGGGTCTTCTCTTCTTTTTCTTAGTAATCCTGGCTATAAGCTTATTTTTATTGATGTTTTCAAAGAATGAGCTTTTGCTTTTGTTGATATTCTTTATTGACTTCCTGTTATCAATTTTATTTTTGATCTAATTTTTCTATTTTTTTTCTTGTGTTTACTTTGGATTTAATTTGCTTTTCTTTTTTTAGTTCCTAAAGTATAGATGCTTAGATTATTGATTTTAGAGCTTTCTTCTTTTTTAAAAGATGCATTCAATACTATAAGTTTCTCTTTAAGTACTACTTTTATTACATCCCACAAATTTTGATTAGTTGTATTTTTATTTGTATTTAAAATTTATTTCTGTTCAGATTTCTTCTTCAATCCACATAGTTTTTAGAAGTGTGACTTTTTTATTTCCATGTATTTTGTAATTTTCCAAATGTCATTCTGCTATTGGTTTCTAGTTTAATTTCTTTTTTTTTTTTAATTTTTTTAAAAATTTACATCCAAATTAGGTAGCATATAGTGCAACAATGATTTCAGGAGTAGATTCCTTAATGCCTCTTACCCATTTAGCCCATCCTACCTACCACAACCCCTCCAGTAACCCTCTGTTTGTTCTCCATATTTAAGAGTCTCTTATGTTTTGTTCCCCTCCCTGTTTTTATATTATTTTTGTTTCCCTTCCCTTATGTTCATCTGTTTTGTCTCTTAAAGTCCTCATGTGAGTGAAGTCATATGATTTTTGTCTTTCTCTGACTAATTTGGCTTAGCTTAATACCCTCTAGTTTCATCCACATAGTTGCAAATGGCAAGATTTCATTCTTTTTGATTGCCGAGTAGTACTCCATTGTGTATATATGCCACCTCTTCTTTATCCAGTCATCCATCGATGGATGTTTGGGCTCTTTCCATACTTTGGCTATTGTTGATAGTGCTGCTATAAACATGGGGGTGCATGTTTTGCATTTTTTGGAGCAGCTGCAAGAGAATAGGTGTTAACTCTTCCTTAAATCTTCCATCTGGCCCTGGATTCTTGTTTTTTGGGGAGATTTTTGATTACTAATTCGATTTCTTTACTGGTTATGGGTCTGTTCAAATTTTCTGTTTCTTTCTGTTTCAGTTTTGGTAGTGTATATGTTTCTAGGCATTTGTCCATTTCTTCCGGATTGCCCATTTTATTGGCATATAATTGCTCATAATATTTTCTTATTATTCTTTGTATTTCTACTGTGTTGGTTGTGATCTCTCCTCTTTCATTCTTGATTTTATTTACTTGGGTCCTTTACTTTTTCTTTTTGATCAAACTGGCTAGTGCTTTATCAGTTTTCTTAATTCTTTCAAAGAACCAGCTTCTGGTTTCATTCATTTGTTCTACTGTTTTTTTGGTTTCAATAGTATTGATTTCTGCTCTGATCTTTATTATTTCCTGTCTTCTGCTGGTTTGGGGTTTTATTTGCTGTTCTTTTTCCATCTCTTTAAGGTGTAAGGTTAGGTTGTGTATCTGAGATGTTTCTTCCTTCTTTAGGAAGGCCTGCATTGCTATATACTTTCCTCTTATGACCGTCTTTGCTGTGTCCCAGAGGTTTTGGGTTGTGGTGTTATCATTTTCATTGGCTTCCATATACTTTTTAATTTCCTCTTTAACTTCTTGGTTGGCTCATTCATTCTTTAGTAGGATGTTCTTCAGTCTCCAAGTATTTGTTACCTTTCCAAATTTTTTCTTATGGTTGATTTCAAGTTTCATAGCGTTGTGGTCCAAAAATATGCACGGTATGATCTTAATCTTTTTGTACTTACTTAGGGCTGATTTGTGTCCCAGTATGTGGTCTATTCTGGAGAACGTTCCATGTGCACTAGAGAAGAATGTATATTCTGCTGCTTTAAGATGAAATGTTCTGAATATATCTGTTAAGTCCATCTGGCCCAGTGTGTCATTCAAAGCCGTTGTTTCCTTGTTGATTTTTTGATTAGATGATCTGTCCATTGCTGTGAGTGGGGTGTTGAAGTCTCCTACTATTATGGTATTACTATCAATGAGTTTATGTTTATGATTGATTTATATATTTGGGTGCTCCCACTTTTGGCGCGTAAATGTTTACAATTGTTAGGTCTTCTTGGTGGATAGACTCCTTCATTATGATATAATGCCCTCCTTCATCTCTTGATACAGTCTGTAAAGTCTAGATTGTCTGATATAAGTAAGGTTACTCTGGCTTTCTTTTGTTGACCAGTAGCATGATAGATGGTTCTCCATCCCCTTACTTTCAATCTGAAGGTGCCTTTAGGTCTAAAGTGGGTCTCTTGTAAACAGCATATAGATGGATCTTGTTTTCTTATCCATTGTGTTACCCTATGTCTTTTGATTGGAGCATTGAGTCCATTGATGTTTAGAGTACTGAATGATATGAATTTATTGCCATTATATTGCTTGTAGAGTTGGAGTTTCTGGTGGTGTTCTCTGGTCCTTTCTAATCTTTGTTGCTTTTTGTATGTATGTATGTATGTATGTATGTATGTATTTTTTCATCTTTTCTCCCCTAAGAGGGTCCCCCTTAAAGTTTCTTGCAGGGCTGGTTTAGTGGTAACAAATTCCTTTAATTTTTGTTTGGGAAACTTTTTATCTCTCCTTCTATTTTGAATGACAGCCTTGCTGGATAAAGAATTCTTGGCTGCATATTTTTCTGATTCAGCACATTGAATGTATCTTGCCACTCCTTTCTGCCCTGTCAAGTTTCTTTGGATAGGTCTGCTGCAAACCTGATCTGTCTTCTCTTGTAGGTTAAGGACTTTTTTTTCCCTTGCTGCTCTCATGATTCTCTCCTTGCCTGAGTTTTTTGTGAATTTGACTGTGATATGCCTTGTTGATGTTTGTTTTTTGTTGAATCTAATGGGAGTTCTCTGTGCTTCCTGGATTTTGATGGCTGTGTCTTTCCCCAGGTTAGGAAAGTTTTCCACTATGATTTGCTCACGGAACCCTTCTACTCCTATTTCTCCCTCTTCCCCTTCTGGGACCCCTATGATTCTGATGTTGTTCCTTTTTAATGAGTCACTGATTTCTCTAATTCTTAAATCATGCTCTTTTGCCTTCATTTCCCTCTTTTTTTCTGCTTTGTTATTCTCCATAAATTTGTCCTCTATTTTGCTGATTCTCTGTTCTGACTCATCCATCCTTGCTGCCATGGCATCCATTCGTGATTTCAGCTCAGTTATAGCATTTTTTATTTCATCCTGACTAGCTTTTACTTCTTTTATCTCCGCAGAAAGGGATTCTAATCTATTTTCGACTCCAGCTATTATTCCTGTTATCATGATTCTAAGTTGTGGTTCAGACATCTTGCTTGTATCTGTATTGGTTAAGTCCCTGGGTGTCATTTCTTCCTGCTCTTTCTTTTGGGGTGAATTCCTTTGTTTTGTCATTTTGAAGGGAGAAAAGGAATTAATGAGGTGGAAAAAATTAAAATTTAAAAATTTAAAACTAAAAAAATTAAACACACACACACCCAAAATCAAATAAGTGATGCTATATCCTAGGTGTATTTTGGTCTGGGTGTTGAAAGTGGCTTGATAGATTAGAAAAAAAAGGGGGGGTAGAAAGGAAATCTTTTGAAAATTTGAAAAAATTAATACACTAAAGTAGACTAAAATGAAATTATGGAAATAAAATAGAATTTGAAAAAACACAAAAGTAAAAATATACTAGAAAAATAATTAAAGAAAAACATTTTTAATAAGAATTGAAAATAAAAATGAATTTTTTCTTTCTGTAGTCAAGAAAAAGAAAAGAAACAAAAGAGAAAAAAACGAAAAAAAGGAAAGAAAGAAAATTGAATAGATTGACCAGCTAACAGACTGAAATATAGGTGATATTACTTCATTTTCCCCTAGAAGTCAAACTATGAAGCGCTTTCTATTCCATCAACTAAGGAAGCAGTGAGACTTGTGTTCTTGAAGAGTGAGGTTGGCTCAGTTGGGTGGGTTTTAGTGTAACGGCTCCGTTCTCCACTAGATGGTGCTACTAGTCCACTGAGGTGGATTGTGGTGGCAATTGTAGTTGCATACGTGCATGCGCCAGAGCGGTGAAAATGGCATTACCCAGCTACCCAGTCTCTAGTGTCGGAACTCTGTTCTCCCCAATCAGCAATCATGCACCCATCCTTCGTCTTCAGCTTTCATCCACTCCCCACTTCCACACTGTCCATAGCCAAGCCCTAGGCAGCACCTCCCTCCCATTTGTTGTCTCAGATGTGGCTGCCTTCCCCAGCCTCCCACTTCTGAGGGACTGCAGCTTTGACCTGCTCCACCCCTCTGCGGAGGGTCTCACCGAGCAATAGCCAGGTGCCAGCTGCACCCAGGAATGCTTGTGGGATCTTGCAGTTGTCGATGCCCAGAGACTGCAGCCAGGTGCCAGCCCGCCCCAGAAAAAGTTCATGAAACAGTGTAGCAGCAGTGCCTCAGGGATTATGGAAAATCACAACACACATCTGGCACCAGGCTTCACCCCCAATGACCTTGTTCCAGCACCAACGAATGTGGCTATTCTCTGAGGTCTGCTTGGCCCAGGTGGCCTCACAGCCTCTACCAAATGTTCTCCTAACAGTTCAACTGCTTGTCCCCATGTGGCCCGAGAACCTCCCAGACCCTACTCTGCTCCTGGGGATTCGCCCTTCCCACCAGAGCATCGCCAGGTATCGAGCTGCGGTGTTTCAGACTCTGCATTCCCCCCTGTTTATAGTCTGAATGGAATTTAAATCCTCTCCTTTCTCCCTTTTTACTTCAGTCCCTGTGGCTGTTTCCAATTTTTCACTTTCTCTCCAGCTGCTTTTGGGGAGGGGTGCTTTTCCCATATTCTCCCCCTGCATCTCTGTCCTCTTTCTGCCTGAAAAAGCAGCTCCCTGCCCTACGTGGCATCTCTGTCCCCAAGTTCACCTCTCCACGCTGCGTACCTGCTGAATTTTGTGGTTGGATTCTATATATATTCTATATTGTTTATTTCTGCTCTAATCTGTATTATTTCTCTTCTTCTGCTGGCTTTGGGTTTATTTGCTGCCCTGCTTCTAGCTCCTTTAGATGTGCGGTTAGGTTGTGTATTTGGGATTTTTCTTGTTTCTTGAGATAGGCCTGGATTGAAATGTATTTTCCTCTTAGGACTGCCTTTTCTGCATCCCAAAGAGTGTAGGCTGTCATGTGTTCATTTGCTTCCATATAATTCTTTAATTTCTTCTTTAATTTCCTGTTTGACCCATTTATTCTTTAATAGGATGTTCTTTAAACTCCATGTATTTGGGTACTTTCCAATTTTTTTCTTGTGGTTGATTTCAAGCTTCATAGCATTGTGATCTGAAAATATGCATGGTATGATCTCAGTCTTTTTATACTTGAGCGCTCTTTTGTGACCCAGTATGTGATCTGTATTGGAGATTGTTTCATGTGCACTTGAGAAGAATGTGTGATCTGCTTTTCTATGAAAAGTTCTGAATATATCAGTTAAATACATGTGGTCCTGTGTACCATTCAGAGCCATTGTTTCCTTATTTATTTTCTGCCTAGATGATCTGTCCATTGTTGTAAGTGGAGTATTAAAGTCCCCTACAATCACGGTATTATTATCCACACATTTATTTATTTTTGTGATTAATTGATTTATACATTTGAGTGCCTTCATGTTGGGGGCTTAAACATTTACAATTGTTAGGTCTTCTTGATGGATAGACCCTTTAATTATGATATAATGCCCTCTTCATCTCTTGTTACAGTCTTTGTTTTAAAATATAGTTCGTCTGATATAGATATGGTTACTCTAGCTTTCTTTTGATGTCCAGTAGCATGATAGATGTTTCTCCATTCCCTAACTTTCAATCTGCAGGTGTCCTCAGCTCTAAAATGGGTCTCCTGTAGACAACATATAGATGGATCTTGGTTTTTAATCCATTCTGATACCCTGTGTCTTTTGATTGGGTCATTTAGTCCATTTACATTCAGAGTGATTATTGAAAGATACAGATTTATTGTCATTGTGTTATCAGTAGGTCTGGTGCTTGTGATGATGTCTATGGTCCTTTGTAGTCTTTGCAGCATTCCACTCAAGGAGTCCCTCTTAGGATCTCTTGCATGACTGGTTTAGTGGTCATGAACTCTCAGTTTTTGTTTGTCTGGGAACGTCTTTATCTTTCCTTCTATTCTGAACGACAGCCTTGCTAGATAATGGATTCTTGGCTGCATATTTTTCCTATACAGCACATTGAATATTTCTTGCCTCTCCCTTCTGGCCTGCCACGTTTCATTGGACAGGTCTACTACCCTTATGTCTACCCTTGTATATTAAGGCCCGTTTGTCCCTAGCTGCTTTGAAAATTCTTTTTATCTTTGTATTTTGCCAGTTTCACTATGATATATCATGGTATCGACCTGCTTTTGTTGATTTTGAAGGGAGTTCCCTGTGCCTCTTGGACTTAGATGCCTGTTTCTTCCTTCCCCAGATTAGTGAAGCTCTCAGCTATAATTTGTTCGAATAAACCTTCTGCCCTGGTTTCCAGCTCTTCTTCTTCTGGACCTCATATGATTTGGATATTGTTTCATTTTATGAAATCATTTAGCTCTCTAATTCTCCCCTCATGATCTAGTTATTTCCTTTCCGTCTATTTTTCAGCTTCTTCATTTTCCATAATTTTATCTTCTATTTCACATGTTCTCTCCTCTGCTTCTTCTACTGTCACTGTCTCAGCATCTAGTTTATTTTGCATCTCATTTATAGTATTTCTTAATTCATCATGACTGTTTCTTATGTCTTTGATCTCTGCAGCAATAGATTCTCTGCTGCCATCTATGCTTTTTTCAACCTCAGCTATTAGTCTTATGACTGTTATTCTATATTTTTCATATAATATATTGTTTATATCTGTTTCCAACAGTTCTCTGACTGTCATTCCTTCCTGGAATTTCTTTTGAGGAGAATTCTTCTGTTTAATCATTTTGGCTATATTCCTGTCTTTTATGTGTTTTAAAAGCTTGTTAATGTGTCCTGTACCTGTGAGTACTACTATATTAAAAAAAGGGTCCCACACTATCCAGACATTGGCACTTCAGGAAATGTTTTTGGAATGTGTTGCATGAGCTCTGCTGTTGTTGCATTTTGGCTGCTCTATCCCACTGGTCAGTCCTCTGCAAGGCTTCTCCTTGCTTGTCGTGGCAGAGTGTTTTGACTTCAACCTGGTGTGCTTTGATTTGTTTCTTGAAGTAACCCTGGGATAAAGGAAAGGTGGGGGGAAGATGATCCTATATAAAGAGAAAAATCAGGGGCGCCTAGGTGGCTCAGTTGGTTAAGCATCTGACTTCGGCTCAGGTCATGATCTCAAGGTCCGTGAGTTCGAGCCCCGCGCCGGGCTCTGTGCTGACAGCTCAGAGCCTGGAGCCTGTTTCGGATTCTGTGTCTCTCTCTCTCTCTCTGACCCTACCCCGTTCATGCTCTGTCTCTCTCTGTCTCAAAAATAAATAAACATTAAAAAAGATTTTTTAAAAAAATAAAGAGAAAATCAAAGGGAGAAAAGAAGATGAAGCAGAGAATCAAATGAACTATAACGTTTAATCCAGAGAGAGAGAAAGGAAAATAAAGAAAAAGAAGAGAAAAGGTGTGAAAAGATTAAGGTAAAAATGCCTGATTAAGCAAACAAAACAGAAAAAATTTTCTTTATATATATAAAATAAGAATTGACCAAAAAAACAAATCAGAATCTATGAGCCTGATCCCAAAAGAAAACAAAAGGGTAGAAAGAAAAAAGAGAACAACAAACAGACAAAGTGACAGACAGACAAAAACAAAAAACAGTTGTCTCTTGGTGGCTGGCACCGGTGGCTGTGCCGGTCTGGAGGAGCGGCCGTCTGGTTGTCTCAATGTCAGTTTTCCTCCAGTAGATAAGCAGTTGCCAGGCACGGAGCGGTGGGTTTGGTGTAAGCAGGTCTCGCCTCCATTGGGGGCTGCTGTGTTGCTCACTGAACCTCCACATGTTGGTGTTGGGGAGAAAAATGGTGACATCCCATTTTCCTCTCACTGAACCTGGTGTCTTAAAGCATGCTGTTCATGCAGCCCTCACAGAGTAGTGCAGGTCAGCCTAGCCTGTTCCACAGTCTTCCCGCACTTTCTAGGCCCTTGGCTGGGATTCAAAACCCAATGTCTTAAGGGACCTGCACCCTTTGGACACTGTTCTGGTGTAGTGCCCCTCAGCCCTGCTGATAAAAAGCCTTTGGCTGGCACCTGCAGGGTCATTTCTCCTTGAAGAGGCAATAAACCCTCTTCCCATAGTGCTCAAGGAAGGGGACTGTTCTCTCCTAGTGTGTCCCTGAGATTGCTACAGTGCCCCAGGGCAGCTCCCTCCCCCACAGGCACACACATAGGACCAGCTCAGGTTAGAAGAAAGTCATGTACTTTTGAGATCTCTGAGCTTCAGCTCCTAATGCTGTTTGCAAAATAGAAACTAGCACTCTCTCTGTTTCTCGTTCCCTAGTCATGCTCTGAGAGGTTTCCTCTTGTGCTAACTCAATACAGCAATTCCACAGCCCCTTCGGCTTTTTCTCCCTTTTGTCTCTCCACAGAAGGGGTTCCCTCCTTCCCTGCCTAGGCCATTTTATCTGCCCTAATTCACATACACGCACCTCCGTCCTGCCAAGCTGTCCCCCTCCACCTGTGGAGATCCTTCTGCCACTCTGCAGATTGATTTCCTGGTATTCCAAGTGATCTGACCTTGATACTGCTGTGTTTTAGGGATGAGGAAATCCCAGTTCCCCTACTTCTCTGCCATCTTAACATCCTTCCCCCAAAATACTAATATTTTGAAATATCAGGGTATATCAGAAATACCCCATTTGTTATGGGTATGAGTTTTTTGTTTCACATAGGCTTTAAACTTCATGTGAGGAATGGGTTTTTATTTTAGTTTTTTTATTACCAATTCCTATCAGTATATTTGCCATATAAAATGTAAATATTGATTAAATTACATGATTTTCTGTGTATTTGATGAACTGTTTTAAATTTTATATCTTGCTTCCCAGACCTTCTATATTTCGTTATTGGAGAAAAAAATGAATGTGGTTGTTGATGAAGGAAAAGAAATGATTTGAATATAGTTAGTTTTTTGATATGGTAATTCAACAAGTAATGAATTCTGAAGCAAACATTTTAAATTTCAAACAGACCTAACCTTTTTATTATATAATATACAGTCTTTTAAAAGTAATAAAGTACTTGGGGGTAGGTAAAGAGTTTTAAAACTTTATTCTTAAAAATCAGTTCTTCAGGTGCCGGGAATGTAGCTGACCGTGTTCTGGCTCAGCTCTTAACGGAAATGGATGGTATTGAACAGTTAAAGAACGTGACAATTTTGGCCGCTACTAACCGCCCAGATAGGATAGACAAGGTAAGAAAGAAAGCAGTGTGAGTGCTGTGAAAACAAGAACTGGATCATTTGATTATGTTAGTTTTATTTTTTCTGTCAGATTACTTTGTAATCAGTTTTTAATTTGAGGATACTGAAAATCTTAAACTAAAGGAAATAAAGGGAACAGAGGAAAGCTTTTATGTTTTCATTGCTTATGATTTGATATTAATGAAATTCTTTTATAACCCCTTGAATTTTCCCTCCATCATTGTTGCATCAAACTTTCAGAGAGAGAATTGAAGTTCTGAAATTCTTTTTTTTGTTTGTCATCTGATTTATTGTTGAGAAGTTTTTAACATTTTTCTTCATGTTAAGGTAAATTTCTGGCTTTTTAGTAACAGACTCAAGTTATTATCAACAACTTACTAGAATTCTTGGCCTAGCAGTTGCTTTCAGAGTGATTAGAATAGAAATGACCATGGATTTTATCTCTCTAAGAAATTAGGCTATGGCATTAAACTCAGCAAAACTGACTCTTTCAAGCCATTGCTACCACTTATTCTCCCTAGGTCTAGTTTAATAAAGGGAATCCACTAAATTTTAAATGCCTAATTTGTACTTAATGTGTAAATTTTTTGTAAGGATTTAAATTGAGTGTAAAAATTTTCTCCTGTAGCATGAACCAATTTTTCTTTTTGTTGTTCACATTATTGCTTCATATATATCACCTTATGAGCTCGTCCCTCCCTCCCAGTGCACATATACACAGACTTCCAGTTTTAAAAATGGGAATTAGAAAAAAATGATACTTTTGAAGATATAAAAGGAGCTTTTATGTGGAAAGCAAGTTTTGCTTTCATCCAGTTAGGTATTTTACTATGTAGTAAAGACCTGTTGATCAAATACAGGTGAGAAAGCTTTGGGCCTTAATAAATTATTTCCTTTCTGATGCAGTATTTTATAAGAAGATAAGTGATTTCTGAGCATTTATAGGATCTGTCTCCATGCTCAGACATCTCTGATGTCTATGAAATAAAAAAAAGAGATAGGACTGTATTTTAGCAAGCATAATAGAAAGTGCTGAATGAGGGCACCTAGGTGGCTCAGTTGGTTGAATGTCCAACTCCTCATTTAGGCTTAGGTCATGATCCCAGGATCGTGGGGTTGAGCCCCATGTTGGGCTGAGCATGGAACCTGCTGAAGATTTTCTCTCTCTCTCTCTCTCTCTCTCTCTCTCTCAAATTAAAGAAAAAAAAAAAAAGGGCTGAAAGAGCCCTTAGAGATTACCTAATCCTACCTTTCGGTTTCACAAATAAAGGTGCTAAATCCAGAAAAAACATCTTCCTTCTGGTAAGAATACATTATATTTTTATGGCATTTTCTCCTGGTTACCCCATGGCTAACAAGCTCTAAAATTTCTTAGGTTTCCTTCTCTACAATGCCTAATCTAATAGTGCCCTTCTTTGGTTTCTTAATAATGTATGTCATCAATGTTAGATACATTTCTCGAAGCAGGACTTTGGGCTTACAATAAACATCTCCGGGTTTGGGCACCTGGGTGGCTCGGTTGTTAACTATCTGACTTGCTCAGGTCATGATCTCACACCGTTTGTGAGTTCGAGTCCCAAATCGGGTGGGCTCATGCCTTGCTTTGAGTGAACATGTGCCCCACTTTGGGTAAAACACAAGCCCCAGGTGAGCCCCACTTCTCTCTCTCTCTCTGCCCCTCATGGAATTCTCTCTCTCTCTGCCCCTTTCTCTCTCAAATACAGACAAAAAATATCAGATCTCTGGGTTCTTCTAAATCAAGCTGTATAACTCAGCCTGATTGGTGCTTGTTTAGTTTTCTCTTGCTGTATTACAGATTACCTCAAATTTAGCAGCTTTACACAACACCTATTTATTCATATACAAACGTATGTATATTTGTATGTGTACTTATATGTATGCTTGTGTGTTTGTATGTATGTATGTATACATATGTATGCATACATTAGGTATATCACACACATACCTTGATTAGGTTTTAAATATTAGAAATCCAACTTTTTTTTAACTTTTTATTTATTTTTGAGAGGCAGAGACAGAGCGCGAGTAGGGGAGGGGCAGAGAGAGAGAGGGAGACACAGAATCTGAAGCAAGCTCCAGGCTCTGAGCTATCAGCACAGATCCCAATACAGGGATCTAACCCACAAACTGTGAGATCGTGACCTAAGCCAAAGTTGGATGCTTAACCAACTGAGCCACCCAGGCACCCCAGAAATCCAACTTCTTTTTAAGCAACTAATTTTGGATGAGGACATTTGTTTTAAGATGCTGAAAGTATTTGCTAGTAAGATTCAAACTTATTTTCATTAGGGCAGGGGAATCTAAAGGTTTTTAATTTCCTATTCAAATTTTTAAAAATTTGTTTAATTTGTAAAGGATGAAATAATAAAATTATTCATGACAGCAAAACATGAAGTTGGTAAATGAAAAAAGTATTTTTGAGTGGTATAAGATTAGTTTCAAGATCATATGCTGTACTTTTAAGTACAATTTTGAATTTAGTACATTATACCAGGATCTAAGTGTTCTGTATATTATATTCTGTAATTGTGCAGAAAAAAATACTTCAAATTATCAATGATTTTTGTAAAAAATATTTTAATTCTTTTCTATTTCAGGTAGAATTCCATATTTGTGTGGAATGTGTTTTTTTCATAATTGTACTTTTTGTAATTATACTTTTATTACTACTGAGATGATATGTACTATATCAAAAGTCATTTTTCTTGGGGCGCCTGGGTGGCGCAGTCGGTTAAGCGTCCGACTTCAGCCAGGTCACGATCTCGCGGTCCGTGAGTTCGAGCCCCGCGTCAGGCTCTGGGCTGATGGCTCGGAGCCTGGAGCCTGTTTCCGATTCTGTGTCTCCCTCTCTCTCTGCCCCTCCCCCGTTCATGCTCTGTCTCTCTATGTCCCAAAAATAAATAAAAAACGTTGAAAAAAAAAAAAAAGTCATTTTTCTTTCCACATTTTTTTCCTCTGAAGAACTATTTTAGAACATTATTTGTATGTTATTTAATAGTACTTTATTTAATAGTAGTACTTTAAAAAAAACCTTTAAGTGCATGTGTTATTTTAACATGGTGTTTGTTCAAAATGTTCCCTGAAGATGCTAGTAGAAACAGAAACAGTCATAAGAGACAATATAAAAAGAAAGGAAACTTCTTGTTATGAAATAAATAGACAGTTTTCACTACCTGCCTTGTCTGAAGGAAACTGTAATAGGAAGAGTATAGATGAGAAAATAATTAAAGTAAATTTCATGTACTGATGCTAAAAGGTAGATGTTTTATTAGCTTAAAACTGGAATAAAAAATAAAGGACTGTCCTAGTGACAAAGAAATAATATTTGGTATAACTTTGGCCAAATTTTAATTAAGGTGTTTGGCCTTGTAAATTAGCTAGCATACTTCACAATCCTGTTGCCTATTAACCCCCAACTTCTATGTCATGGTGACTTTAAGTTGGTATGTTAAAAGGAGTAGAATTCTTGGACTGCCAGAGGAGTGAACTTGACATCATTGTGTAACCCATATGTTGTGTGTGGTTAGTGTCTTTTATGGACAATATTTTAATTTCATATAGTCTGGGTAAACTAAAACTGGAGTTTTTTGGGGATTCTGGTGATTCAGCAAAGGAAGTAAGACACATAGCTCAAGAATCACATTGTTCTCTTTCTTGCTTTGTCTTATTTACATGTCAAATACATTAGCTGTGATGTAGCACACTGTGCTAAGTAAAGTGATTACTTGTGGTCTCTGGTGGTATCCTGAAGTCTCCATAGACCTTTTATGCCCTACCCTCTCTTCTAGCTGATAAATGAGTGAAGAGAAGTTCTATCCCCTTGTGTCCACTTTGCATAAGAATGGCAGTATGTCAAGGATAGATGAAGATAAATGAGATTGCATAATGTCAGGTAGACACATTGTCTTTAGATGGATGACCATCTGGATTTCCTCAGCATTAAGAGACTTTAGAATAGCAAACAGCTAAATTATTATTGATGCTCAAATAATAAAGAGCCCAAACTGTAGGAGTTTAATATTGTTCTTTGTTAGGTGGTTATTTGTGTGCCCCCTTTAGAAGAATATAATGTCCATCCAGTCCATGACATTTCATGCATTTGTGTTGAATATTAAGAAATGGTCATGTCTTCTTTCCCAGGTGTTAAACAAACCTTAGAATAGTTTAGTTTTATGAATAATTTTGAGTTTAGTCATTTGATTACTTTTAGTACTTATGCCTAGTATATAATAAGCCTTCAATAATTATTACTATTGTAAAGTATCATCCTAGTCTATAAACCTATTTTTCTTATAATAATAAATTTGTAGAACTTTGAAAATTCTGCTCTAAGTCATCTATGGAAAAGATTGTTCAGCTGAGGAAAATTTTGGAAGTTGTATAGAGATAACTGAATAATCCAGGGTTCAGAATTATTTTCTAACTTAGTATGTTTAGCTCATGGATGTAATAAACTGGCATTAATTTTCCTTCCAGTTTTTCTGGAAGAGGAAATGTACTTGATGGGTTAAATATGACATAATATTTTTATTTCTTGAATATTGCACATAAAAGTTGGTTTTACGGATATTTTTGTAACATGGAAAAAAGTTAACATGTTTAGAAAAGTCAGCAAATGAGAAGCTAATGTATGTGGCTTCCAATTTTCAAGTGAATTGTGTTCCAAAAATACCTTTAGAAGAAACTGTACAAGTATGTTTTGTAGATAGCTTTTCTCCCTACTCTTCCTAGTTATGCCATTCTTTTAATATTGCTGTTCTCAGGGAGTGCCTGAATGGCTCAGTTGGTTAAGCATCTGACTTCAGCTCAGGTCATGATCTCAAGGTTCATGAGTTCGAGCCCCACGTTGGGCTCTGTGCTGACAGCTGGGAGCCTAGAACCTGCTTCGGATTCTGTGTCTCCCTCGCTCTCTCTCTCCGTCTCTCCCCTGCTCATGCTTTGTCTCTCTCTCTCTCTCTCTCTCTTTCTTTCAAAAAAAAAAAAAATGCTGTTCTCAGCTAAGTCAGAACTAAAAAAACAAGCTTCTTGACCTAATAGACTTTAAAATTTTAAATACCTTAAAATTCTTTACTTTCTTGTATTTTAGGAAATTTTATATTTATTTAATATTGTTTATCAAAATGATGTTGAGAGTCTTGGGGGGTTATAAGGAGAGCCTAATGTGGTCAGACCTGTGAGGCTTCCTCCAAGTTCATCTTCTAATTTCAGCTTTACCTTCATTTTACGGGACTCAGAGTGGTTTTATTATTAGTGATAGGTGTTTGTTTTGTGTTTTTACTTTTATTTATTTATTTTTTAGTATTTATTTTGAGAGAGAGAGAGAGTGCAAGCAGGGGAGGAGCAGAGAAAGGGAGAGAATCCCAAGCAGGCCCCACACTGTCAGCAGAGGATGCAGGGCTCAGTCCTAAGGCTCTAGGATCTAACCTGAGCCAAAATCAAGAGTAAGATATTTAACCAACTGAGACACTCAGGTGCCCCTGTTTTGTGTTTTTAAAGATTGAAATGTTTTCACTATATCTATTACAGTAGCAGCTGTAAAGGTTTCAGCTTTGGGGATGGGTAATTGGGAGAGATGACAGAAGAGAAGTCGGTCAGAGGTTGTATGTGTATATGGGTCATATCTCATTTAGATGCTGATAATATAAAGACTGTTAATTTCAGGTGTCAGCAAATTGGCCAACCACTTGTTTTTGTACCTCTCATGATCTAAGAATGGTTTTTACATATTTAAATGGTTGAAAAATATCAAAAGAAAAATAATTTTATGAGATGAAAAATAAAAATGAGATGAAATTCAGATTTTGGTCCCCATAAATAAAGCTGTATTAGAACACAGTCACCCTGATTTGTTCATCTATTGTCTATGACTTCATTTATACTACTGTAATAGACTAGTTACAGTAGAATATTGTGTTTATGGCCCATAAGGCCTAAATTATTTACCATTTGGATCTTTACAGAAAAAGTTTACTGACTATTGATCTATCCTTATAAGCTTTTAGAAGTTTAGTAATGTCTGTTAATATGAGTTGTACATACATGAGCCACAAAGTTTTTCTGCAGATTGTTTAAATATATTGCGTTTTCTGAAAGTAAATTCTATATAATAGCTTAAAATAAATAATAATAGAAAGGTTGTGTTAACTTCTTATTTTTTCAAGTATTTTCCATCTCTTCTTGAAAGTTCTTTTAATATTTAATCTTTTAAAATATGTTTTATGGACTAAATAATTATTCTTTTCAATTGAATGACTCATCAAAATCCATACATCTAAAAATGCAGTTTTTTAAATTATATGAATAACATAAGTATTTCTTCATAGCATGTGAATCTTAAAGTTTCATTGGTTTTTAGCTTTTAGTTGAATGCCCTTTTTAGTATTTGTTATCATTGGAATTTTCAGGCTTAAATATTTAAATTTTGAGAAATTAAGATTCTGTGCTTAGCTATGTTTGTTTGGTAAATAATATTTGATGTCATCATGCAAATAGAGTACATCTAATCTTCAATTAGAGAAAAAGTAAACGACACAGTACGTATTGTCCTTAACATCTAGGTTGTAAAGGAAATTAATGTCTTGGGGCACCAGGGTGGCTCAGTTGGTCAAGCCTCTGACTCTTGATTTCAGCTCAGATCATGATTTCAAGTTTGTGAGATCAAGCCCCATGTCCAGCTCCACACTGATAGCACAGAGCCCACTTAGGATTCACTCTCTTCCTCTCTCTCTGCCCTCCTCTGAGCTCCCTCTCATGCTCGCTCTCTCTCTCTCAAAATAAAGAAGTAAACATTCAAAAAAAGAAATTAATTTTTTCAAGATTGGAGACAACTTGGACGACTTTGATAGTCTACTTATCCTTCTGATACATTGACCCCTCATTTAAAAATTCCTACCCATCATTTCTCCATCCTTTGCCTACTCACCTACACTGATTGAGGCAGAGGAGGCAGGGGGACTTACCAACTCATGAGACAGACCCCTCTGTCTTTGTCTCAGACTATTAGGAAGTTTGTTGTTTCTACTGAACGAGCTGTTTTGTGTCTCTCCAAAGCTTCTACATACAGCCTGTCTTATCTTTACATTGTATCTCACCAACTAGTCTCTTCTCCAGGCTTGACATATTGTTTTATTTCATCTTTGGCATTCTTATCCTTTTTTTACCCCCTCTGAACTGTTACCATTTGTTCCTTTCTCTCAAATTATGGCATCCACAAGTGAATACACTGTAATAGGTTGTGTTCTGATCAGTTCAGAGTTTAGTGAGACACTTAATGCCTTTAATCTGAATACTATGCTTCTGCTAATGCATTCCAGAATTGTGTTAGTTTATTTGCCTGCTGAATCACACTGTGGACTGCTGTGGAATTTAAAGTCATCAAGAACAAAACAAAAACAAAACTAAGAAGCCCAAGTCTTTCCTCAGAGTCTTCTGCTAAGTTATAATTTCCCTGCCTTGGGCTTGATTAATTTGATTTAAGTCTTAGAAGTTGAGCCACAGTGCAATCAGATCTAGAGGTCTTCCTTCACGTTCAGCTCCTCTTAAGCTTTTCCTATGTTTTATATGCTTCTCAGAGATTTGTTTTCCTTAAGTCCAAATGATTTCCTAATAGTTTCTGCCAGCATCTGCTAGGGCTTTAGGCCTTAGAAATAGAGGCATTAATTCTTATAAATTCATCTCATTAGATCTGATAGATCTTTCTAATTTGTCAAGTGTGGGATTCTGTTTCTGCCATTCCCAATGTGTGTCTTATATTGTTAATAGCAGAGGCATTATATATCTTAATTACCAAGAAGAATTTCTGATTTTTTGAAAAATAGTTTAACTTAAATAATTTAGGAACAGTTGAAAGTAAAACTCACCTTGTTTTACCTTAAGAATACATATTCTGAAATGCTTTCTGTTTTCTCTGATGGAAATAGACAAGACTTAAGTTACATTCATGAAATTTAGAAATTAAATTTTTAAAATGAATTTTTTTTAGTTTTCAAACAATGCTGAAATATGTAGCTAATGTCCTTATCACTTACCTCCACTTTCGCAGCTGCACTTTCATGAATTTGTGATATTAGAGGTACTGTATTATGTGAGAAGTTGTGTAATTTTCTTCTTTGAACATTATGTTTATAGTGTCTTGGGCACAGGCCTTCTTAAACCTTTGCATTTCTGGATGAGTTTTTGGAATATGCATAGTATTGGAGAGGGGCTTTTGCATAATGTAAGCAATTTAACTGGAGAAATGAGTCTGTAGGTAAAGGAGACAGATGGCAAAGATGATAGGGACTAGAATGTTACAAGCAAAATGTGATAGAAAGGCCTGAAATGGACAGTGAGAGAGAAGCAATGGGAGAAACGAGACAGACACAGATTTGGGGATCTTTGTTTCT
This sequence comes from Panthera uncia, assembly GCF_023721935.1. Classification (NCBI taxonomy): domain Eukaryota; kingdom Metazoa; phylum Chordata; class Mammalia; order Carnivora; family Felidae; genus Panthera; species Panthera uncia. The sequence goes on from NC_064811.1 coordinate 101,551,434, forward strand.
AATTCTAGCTCTGTTGCTAACAAACTAAGTATCCTTTGAAATTATTTAGCCTCTCTGGGCCTCTGATTCTGTACCTGTCAAAAATGTACTAGATAATCCCAGAATATATCATTCACATCCAAAAATTCTATTTTGTGACTCAGAGACAGATAATAATAGATTTTCCAAATGCTACATAAGAGGATGCCATTTACCAAACAAATTTCTGAGTGGTTTTTTTTTTTTTTTAAAGCTTTTTCAGGTATCACCTCCCCCAACTTTCATGTTATTGAAAAGTTCCCTTCTTCAAACATGTTATATAAAGCAAGCAGATATTATCCAGGTGTGCAAAAATGACTTTTCTTTTTAAACACTTGATTGTCAGAAAAGGGGGGAAAAGCCATAAATCAGCCTTAAGGCTGCTATTGTGTAATAAAAACTTTGGTTGACAGTTGAAGAACACCTTAACTTTTTCACTCAAAATTTATTACTCTTAGAAAAAGGAAAACTTGTTGAGCTGCATATTTTCTCCTTTCACAGATGTCTGATCAGTGTTACAATATTTGTAATGTTTTGGTCTATTTAATACACTATTTTTTAAAACTTCACATGACTGTAAAAATAATTTTGAGCTACAACAGAAATGTCTATATGATTATTTAAAGTTGAATCACTTTTAAATTTGTAAATGCTTCTTCCCTTGTGTTCTTAATAATGCTCCTAGAATCCCATATTTGATTTTCAGTGTAGCCAAGAACTAAATCTGAAGCCATATATTGAATATTTTAAAGTCATTTGTAGGACTAAATGGGTGATTATTTTCCAAGTGCATAGAGAGTATTCTCAATAATGTGCCATTTTTGTGCCTGGCATTCTATTCAGTTGTGTGTGTGTGTGTGTGTGTGTGTGTGTGCGCGCGCGTGTGTGTGTGTGCGTGTGTGTGTGTGTGTGTTTGGGAAGGATATGCAAGAGTATCATAAAGGACATGTTATAAAAGAAAACTCAGTTCTTTTCTTCATGATACATATGATCTAATTTGAAATGCAGGTAAATTTTAAAGTATTATAATCATAAAACATGTACAGTCCAAACTTTGTTTGCAGTATTGTACTGGCATATATATCATCGTGGATTTGGAGAAATGCATCTCTGATCACCTAGCTTCTGGTCTCTGCAGTGTGTTGGTCTGTATTTGACAATGAATTTGGTATTGCAGTTACTCTGTTTCGACACAAGGTGGTGATGCTCACCTAAAATGTTTTCTGTGAGCGGCATCTACTGCCTTTAAAGGAGTCCCCTCCTCCATCCCAAAGTACGAGTGACTTAAGGAAATGAGTGGAACTGACTTTGCTTTAAAAAGTAATAGCTGTGGGATGCCTGGGTGGCTCTGTCGGTTAGGCGTCTGACTCTTGATTTCAGCTCAGGTCATGATCTCATGCTTCATGAATCTGAGCCCCACATTGGGCTCTGTGCTGACAGTGCGAGGCCTGCTTGGGATTCTCTCTCTCCCTCTCTGTCTGCCTCTCCCCTGCTCTCTCTCTCAAAAAAAAACTAAACTAAAAAAAAAAAAAAAAGTAATAGCTGAAATTTTTGTTTGTGTCCTACTGTATAATTTATTTTACAAATAATGATTTGAAATTAAGTGTAGATTTATGTAAGTTTGGGTTGGGGTGAGGTTGGAACCTTGAGAAAGGGAAAGCTGAACAGTAGAGAGAGAACTAGCAGTCATTAAGTAAGTACTAGGCATCCAGCGTGTGCTGAGTGATTTGCTTATGATATCTAATTGGTTCTAGTCAAATATAATATTATATGTATTTTATGCCATACCGGTGTATTCTTTAGCACCGTAAATTGTGCAATGTTAGTAGTGTTGTGTGTGTTCTCTCTCATAAGAACTAGAGTATACCATCAGCCAGTGTAGTAGCTTTTTTCCCCATAGTTCATCAATCTTTTTTTTTTGTTTATTTTTGAGAGAGAGAGAGAGAGAGAGAGAGAGAGAGAGAGAGACAGAGCATGAGCAAGGGAGGGGCAGAGAGAGAGAGGAAGACACAGAATCCCAAGCAGGCTCCAGGCTCTGAGCTGTTGGCACAGAGCCATGTGAGGCTCGAACTCACAAACTGCGAGAGCATGACCTAAGCCGAAGTCGGATGCTTAACCAACTGAGCCACCCAGGTGCCCCTCAATCTTTTTTAATAAAAGGCTTCTTATAGAGTTAAATATACACTTACCTTAATATATAGCAACTATACTCCTAGGTATTTATCCGAAAGAAATGAAACCATTTGTTTACACAAAGACCTGTAAGTCAATGTTTATAGCCACTTTATTCATAATCACCTAAACAGCCCCTAAGATCTATCAACTGATGAATGAATAAAGAAATTCTGATATGTTCATACAATGAAGTACCACTTAGCTATAAAAAAAAGAAACACATTTCTAATATATGCAGTAAGGTAGAAGAATTGTAAGAGTATTAGGCCAGTGAAAGAAGCCAAACACAAAAGGTTACAGAATATACTGACTGATTCTAGTTATGTGACAATCTGGAAAAGGCAGGACCACAGGGACAGAAATCAGATCTGGGAGTTGGGGGGTATGGGTGGGGGGGGGGAAGGGATTAACCACAAAGTGCCATGAGGAAACTTTTGGGGATGATGGAAATATTCTACATTTTGGTTGTGGTGGTGATTATGGGACTATATATATTTGTCAAAGCCCTTCTAACTGTAAAACTAAACATAGTGAATTTTACAGTATGTAAAGCATACCCCAATAAACCTGATCATTAAACACACTTGAAAAAAAAAAAACTTTTTAATCATAAATGCAAGGAAAATGTCAGCTTTACTTCAGCAACAGTTTCTCCTCACTTGGAGGTAAAGCCTTTTGCATCTCAGCTCTTTGCTTATCTTTTGATAAGCATTTATGCAGACTTTTGTTTGTCACTGCCTTAGTGGGCTTAGAACTAACCTAGCAAAGATTTTGCTTGCAAACATTGCTACCCAGCTTTCAGGGCAAAAGGGGGTAGAATTTTAGTGCTGGAAAGATTCTTAGAGAATTTGACTGGCAAACTAGAGTTTTACAAATAAATCTTTTAGAGAAGTTATCCAGTAACAAAAGTCAGTTTGTTATGCATATATTAAGGACAGTTTCCAGACTGGTTGTTATTGTAATAAAGTATATCTAAAATTATGAAAATGTACTTTTTTCCCCCTCCCTCCCTCCTTTCCTTCCTTCGAATGCTAGATTATACTTCTGTCTCCTGGAACAGACAGTGAGGGTGAACCAGACAAGTGCTTTGGATCATTATGTTGCATATCAAGTAATATTGTTTACCTTCTAGCAGGTTTTCAATCTATTATGCCAGTCAAATTTATGGGCTAAAGGTTACTTGTTTGATGACAGACTTATTCAGAAGTATGTTTTGTTATGGAAAAAAAATGATAAGCGATTATAATACTAGTACCTTTTGGAAATCTTGATTCTGAAGTTTCTTTTTTTTTAAGTGCAAAAAAGAGTATTTGATGTAATAAGATAAAACAAGAGGTACTATATTTTATCTAAGTAGAAAGGTGAAGAAAATTGAATGTTAATGTTTAGGAAAGGGGAGCACAATTATATTTTCAAACACATTTAAAAAAAAAAAAACGTTTATTATTAAGAGACAGAGAAAGACAGAGCATGAGCATGGGAGGAGCAGAGAGAGGAGGAAACACAGAATCCGAAGCAGGATCCAGGCTCTGAGCTGTCAGCATAGAGCCCAACATGGGGCTCGAACTCACAAACCACGAGATCATGACCTGAGCAGAAGTCGGACGCTTAACCGACTGAGCCACCCAGGCGCCTCTCAAGCACATTTAAGATACTTTTGTATATTTGGGAGTCCTTCATTAATTCCATATTTTTATGCTTAATGATGTACTCGCTTCCTGTTGATAAAATACAGGTGTGTTTTTTCAAAGGCCAATAGATGGCTGATATTTTATTAAGTGTATTAACCTTATGAGGTAGTCACTATTATTGTCCCTGTTTTACTGCTGACGAAACAGTTACTTAGAAAGATTTAGTAAGTGGCTTTATTCACTGGAGTTGGCAGTTTAACAAATCCAGGCAGTTTAATTTCAGAACTCATGCTTTAAACCACTAATCTAAATTAATTCTTAAATTCTGTGTCAGACTTAATGTCTTTAAATTGATTGTACATTTAACATTTTTTTAAATGTTTGTTTTTGAGAGAGAGGAGAGACATAGCATGAGCGAGGAAGGAGCAGAGACAGGGAGACACAGAATCCAAAGCAGGCTCCAGCTCCAAGCTGTCAGCACAGTCCGATGTGGGGCTCCAACTCATGAACCATGAGATAATGACCTGAGTCAAAGTCAGACACTTAACTAACTGAGCCATATTTTGATGATCAGCTTTTGCTTTGCATTTATAAACTTTAATTCAGTCTCTGACATTTACTTTGTATTACCAGATGGCTGGTAGTGCTCTGTGTATGTGTTCTTTCTCATTAAAACTATGGTATACCATCAGCCAGTGTAGTAGTTTTATCCCTAGTTTAAGTGAAGTTATTAGTTTTGACTTAGAAAACAGAAAGAGATAAGGGAAAAGAGAGAGAGGAGAGAAGGAAGGAGAACTAGAGTTTGTATGTTGTTATTACTGCAGTTATGTTTTGTTTATTTGATTTAGTTGATTAGAATTGAAAAAAGTAAGCATTAGCCAGTAAATGATAAATTTACTGTTTATATTCTTAGGAAAATTTAACAGAAGACTTGAAGTAATTAGATAGATACAGAATAAACTAAGCAGAGACAAGAAAACTTCTGTGCTCTCTGCCTGTTTTTGAAAATAAACTTTTATTGGAACATAGCCACACCTATTGTTGCATTGACCATTTGGCCAACAAGATAAAAATATTTACTATCTTGCCCTTTAAAAAAAATTGGTGACCCCTGAACTAAATTTTGGACCAGAACCGTTCAGATAAACTGTGTGTTTATTGGCTTAGAATGAGTCATTCACCAAATATTTTTTGAGCACCTGCTATATGCCAGAATGTGCTAGGTGATGGAGAGGCAAAAACAAACATGTCCTACAAAAATGTCTGACTTTGTTTTTTATTGACAATTATAACACAGGTTACAAAATGCTAGGGATTGTAAGAACTAGGAAATGCTCATATGACTATTTCACTTTTCTGAACCAATAATAATACTGCACCTCTTAGACAATGACCATATGAGTTATCTGACACTGTAGATATTCCAGCTCCTTTTCTCTCTCTGGTTCTCCCGGTCACCTTTTTATGTTACTCAGTTGTTTTTTCTATAGTATTTATTACCATAAGTTTACTTATTTACAGTGTTTGTTGTTGTCTATTTTTCCACGTAAGCTCCATAAGGGCAAGGATTTTTGTTGTTTACTGATTTTTCCAAGTGCCTGGAACTCCTAGTAAGCAATTAGTATGAAAGAGACCTGCCTTACATATTCTTATTAGCTATGTTAATGCATTTTGAAAACATCAGCTTTTTTCATATCAACTCTAATTTTGCTGATTTGAAGTTAAAATAATTTGCTGAGCTAACTTGTATGTCTTTTTAACTTATATGTTCTTCACTGAGAAACATGGTTTTTCTTATTTTTTAACCTCATTTTATCACCAGTAATATACTATTTACGTATCTTTTTCTTGGGAGTGCTAAACGTTTAGCAGAAGATGTTTTAGGTAGTTCAATAATATATTTATTGAATAGAAAAATGCATACTAAGCTCAGAGCTTAAGCTAACTCCTCTGATGGCCTTGTGGAAGTATTGTGGTTGCATGTTTAATCACAATTAAGATAATTAAGAATAATTTCTCATAAAACTTCTTTCTTTTAGTTATATTTGTGAGCATATTTTGGTGATAATTGATTGCCCTGCCTACATAGTTTGCCAAATTGGGAAGGAGAAGAGTGTTCTGCAGCCAAGTTTCCATATGTTGATATTTCACATCCATGTTTGTGACCTAAACCTGTATCCCTTCAGACAGTGAGGAAAGCCAAGTGTTCTCATAAGCAGCAAGGATTTTCTTCATGGAAAACAAAGAAGTAAAATGGTAGTTCAGACAAAGCTATAAAGTGTATGTTGAATATTACAAATACATCTATCTATATAAATGTGAATAATATTATGTGCTTTTATGCATTTAATTGCAGGATTTTTTTCTTAGGCATTACATCGAAGGAAACATAAAACAAAATTGAATACATGAAGGGAATAAAAAATCAGAAATATAGCTAATAATAATTACTACCACTTTTTTTATTTTTTAAAAAATGTTTTTACATTTATTTATTTTTGAGAGAGAGAGAGAGAGTGAGAGCGTGTGCAAGTGGGTGATGTGCAGAGAGAGAAGGAGACACAGAATCCACAGCAGGCTCCAGGCTTTGAGCTGTCAGCACAGAGCCTGACACGGGGCTTGAACTCACAAACCACGAGATCATGACCTGAGCAGAAGTCGGACACTCAACTGACTGAGCCACCCAGGCGCCCCAATTATTACCACTTTTAATTGAGCTAATTTATTATTCACATAATCTGTAATTCTAATGACCCTGTAAAGTAATATTTCTGCTTATGTTTTGGAGATCAGAAAATTGATGTCCGGAGAGATTCAATAGCTTGCCGTGGTTCAGGAACTAAATAAGTCTTTTTTTTTTTTTTTTAATTTTTTTTTTTTTAACATTTATTTATTTTTGAGACAGAGAGAGACAGAGTATGAGCAGGGGAGGATCAGAGAGAGAGGGAGACACAGAATCCGAAACAGGCTCCAGGCTCTGAGCTGTCAGCCCAGAGCCCGATGCGGGGCTCGAACTCACAGACCGCGAGATCATGACCTGAGCCGAAGTCGGACGCCCAACCGACTGAGCCACCCAGGCGCCCCTTAAAGGCAGTATTTTAAGTCAGTGTTTCCTATTCCTCCAAATACCTAATTTTTTATCCTACAGCATGTCTGTTTCTCATGTATTGTTATGATGTGCTACCAAATGACTATATTCTATATCTATATTTGTTAAACATTTTACATTTTATAGCATCTACACTATATAGTTGTTCTTTTTTATTTTTTACCATTGTTTTATTTTACCATTCATTTACTGATTTTTTAAATTTTATTTTAATTCCAGTAGAGTTAACATACAGTGCTATATTAGTTTCAGTTACTTGTACAGTATATAGTGATTCAACAGTTCTATACATTACTCAGTGCTCATCAAGATAAGTGTACTCTTAATTCCCTTCACCTATTTCACCATCAGTTCTCTGGTAACCATCAGTTCTCTCTAGTTAGTCTGTTTTTTGGTTTGTCTCTTTTCTTTGTTGTTATTCATTTGTTTTGTTTCTGAAAGTCTACATATGAGTGAAATCATACAGTATTCGTCTTTCTCTAACTTATTTACTTAGCATTATACCCTCTAGATCCATCTATGTTGTTATAAATGGCAAGATTTCATTCCTTTTTATGGCTGAATTGTGTGTGTGTGTGTGTGTGTGTGTATACACATATGTATATGTGTGTGTGTATATATATATATAGATATAGATTACATACATATATATGTGTGTGTGTATATATATATATACATATATATATTATTTTACATCTTATTTATGCATTCATCTATCAATGGATACTTGGGCTGCTTCCATAATTTGGCTCTTGTAAATAATGCTGCAGTAAACATAAGGGTGCATATATCTTTTTGAATTAGTGTTTTCATATTCTTTGGGTAAATACCCAGTAGTACGATTGCGGGATTATATGGTAACTCTATTTTTTAAAATTTTTTTCATGTTTAGTTTTGAGAGAGAGAGAGAATGAGCAGGGGAGGGGCAGAGAGAGAGAGGGAGACACAGAATCTGAAGCAGGCTCCAGGCTCTGAGCTGTCTGCACAGAGCCCAGTGTGGAGCTTGAACCTACGAACCATGAGATCATGACCTGAGCCAAAGTTGGACACTTAACTGACTGAGCCACCCAGGCACCCCAGGTAATTCTTTTGTTAATTTCTGAGGAACCTCAACCTCCATACTGTTTTTCCACAGTGGTTGTACCAGTTTGCATTCCCATCAACAATGCAAGAGGGTTCCTTTTTCTCAACATCCTCGCCAACACTTGTGTCTTGTGTTTTTGATTTTAGCCATTCTGATAGGTGTGAGGTGATATCTCATTGTGGTTTTGATTTGTGTTTCCCTAATAATTAATGATGCTGAGCATTTTTTCGTGTGTCTGTTGGCCATCTGTATGTCTTCTTTAAAGAAATGTCTTCATGTCTTCTGCCCATTTTAAATTGGATTATTTGATTTTTGAGTGTTGAGTTGTGTAAGTCCTTTATGTATTTTGGATACTAACCCTTTTTGGGTGTGTCATTTGCAAATACCTTCTCCTATTCAATATGTTGTCTTTAGTTTTGGTGATTATTTTATTTGCTGTGCAGAAGCTTTTTATTTTGGTGTAGTCCCATAAGTTTATTTTTGCTTTTGTCTCCCCTGCTTCAGGAGACCTATCTAGAAAAATGTTGCTATGACCAATGTCAGAAAAATTACTGAAAATTACTGCCCTTGCTCTCTTCTAGGAATTTTATGGTTTCAGATCTCACATTTAAGTCCTTAATCCATTTTGAGTTTATTTTTCTGTATGGTGAAAAAAACTGATCCAGTTTCATTCTTTTGCATGTATCTGTCCAGTTTTCCCAGCATCATTTGTTGAAGATGATACATCTCATACAAACCATATGAGTTTATATCTGGGCTCCCTATTCTGTTCCATTGATTTATGTGTCTGTTTTTGTGCAAGTATTATACTGTTTTGATTACTCCACCTTTGCAGTATATTTTGAAGTCTGGAGTTGTGATACCTCCAGTTTTATTTTTCTTGCTCTGGCTATTTGGGGTCTTTTGTGGTTCTGTACAAATTTTAGGATTATTTGTTCTGGTTCTGTGAAAATGCTGTTGGTACTTGATAGAAATTGCATTAAATCTGTAGATTGCTTTGGGTAGTATGGACAATTTAACAGTATTTATTCTATACTACATAGTTTTGAAATTTAAATTTTCAGGGGCACCGGGGTGGCTTAGTCAGTTAAGTGTCTAACTCTTGATCTTGGCTCAGGTCATGATCTCACAGTTTGTGGGATTGAGCCCAGTGTCTGGCTCTGTGCTGACAGCGTGAAGCTGCTTGGGATTTTGTCTCTCCCTCTCTCTGTCCCTTCCCCACTTGCTCTCTCTCTCTCTCTCTCTCTCTCTCAAAATAAATAAACTTTAAAAAATCTATTAAAAAACAAAATAAAATTTAAAGTTTCATAATGTAGTGTGCCTCTGAATAACCTGAGGAGGGTGTTATATAAAAGAAAACAGTTTCCTAATTCCAGGAAGTAGTACATGAAAGGGATAAATAACTCTTTGTCATTTTAAAGTTAAAACCATTGCTGTCCAGTTTTAAGCTGACATATATTCTTTCATTTTACCTTTCTCATCCCCATAATATTATTAGGCCCTGGATAGCCATGTATATACATGCATATAATCACCAACATGATTCTTTAAGTTTGTTTTTGTTTAAAATATTTAATGATTCCACTTTTTTAAATAAGAGTTTTGTACATAAAAGAATTACCCCAGAACATCATTATTATATAAATTGATGAAGACACTGGTATATTATATGGTACTTTTATCACTATAATCTATTTTGTTCATATCATTAATCAGGATTAGCATGCTATGTTAGCCAGGAAATTGAGATAACTTCATCCTGTAGCCCTTTACATAAGATTCTCTTCTAGTTCTTGTAAATTCAGATGTTAAATTTCTAAGAATGAAAATTTGTTTCATTTAATCTTTTCTTTTTTTAAAGTATTAAGAAATTGTCCTCACCATGATTTGAGGTTCATGACCTATGAACCCTTGAATTCTGATTTAGTATAGAATTTGATATTATCTGGTTAGCATAGACACCTAAATTTGTGGATAGCCTTCAGATTTTACCTTTAATAAGATAATAAAAGGCCTCATTAAGCTTTTCATTTGATGAAAGACTGAGAAACCACAGACCAGTGAAGGAAGAAGCATTGCTGATAAAGGTTATATATTAAAATCTTGTAGTGGCTTATGAAAAAGAGCACTAGTCTTTAATAATTAGGAAATTTAACTTTAGTATTGTATTTAATTATGTAACTTTCAAGTGACTCTCTAGGGCTGCCTCCCATTCCTACATCTTAACACAAATCTAATGTTTTCCCTTTTATAGCAGATTTAAAGCCAGGAAAGAGTCAAAGGTTGATTATAATATATAGTGAAGATGTTTTCCACATATTTATACATGATATAAATGTTAGTTCTTATTATAATTATAATACAAAGACCTTATGAATACTGTTCATTAATGCCAAAGATTGCCATAGTTTGTATGTGTTGCATGATATATGACTGACTGACCGAACGAAATGAATCAGTCAATCATTTAATTTGGGCCCTGGACTTCAAAATTATTTAGAGCCTCCCTTTGAATGGAAGATCCTTCTCCTTGGTTTTGAAAATATACTAAAAGGTATCTTAATGTTGGTATTTGGCTATTTTCTATAATTGCCAAAAAGAAATTATACAGCCCTCCTAAAGATCAGTGAGATAAAAGAAAAAACATGATGAGCTAAATTGTTAATTTTGGTTTGTTTTATGTGTTCCTCAGATCAGTGAGATGAAAATTCAGGCAGGGATGCCGTCCTCTTTTAGTTAATGTTAGAGTCTTTCACAATGGTGTTCTCCATATCAGACAGTAATACTGCCCGATATAGTTCTTCACTTAAGGATGTGATTTTTTTCTTTTTGTAGTCTGTATTTATGTATCATTTAAGTCCTCTGAAACTTAATTACTTTTATCATTCAAATTTTAGCTTCTCTTCCATTAAAGAGAATAGTGATATGGAATCCTTTTGTTTGAATGGTTGACTGAAAGTACAAAATGTGGAGGATAGAAGCTTAAACAGGGGATAGTGAATTTTTAAAAAAGTTTTTAGTTTATGTGTTTATCTTTTAAAAGTTTATATATTTTGAGAGAGAGAGAGAGAGGGAGAGAGAGAGAGAGCATGTGCAAATGGGTGGGGGAGGGGCAGAGAGCGAGAGAATAAGAATCCCAAGCAGATTCTGTGCTATCGGTGCAGAGCCCAATACAGGGCTCCATCCCACGAACCGTGAGATCATGACCTGAGCTGAAATCCAGAGTTGACCACTTAACCAAGTAGGCCACTCAGGCACCCCAGGAATAGTGAATTTTTAAAATTATTCTTTGTCTGATTCCCAAGCACTAACATTTTTTTGTTTGTTTCTAGTGTTTCAGAGGTCCTTCCAAAAGTGTCCACAGGGCACAGAAACTCTGTTTAGATTTTTCCTATGTGTTTTATTTTCTTGATATTTTGCAGAAGGAATTTGCCATTTGCTTTTGATGAAGTTAATACTTGTATAGTATCTTTAGATTTTTATTTCTTGGATTTAGAGTATAATTTGAATATTAGATTTCAAAAGGTTTATGTGTAAATGGCCTTTGGTGGTCAAATCTGGTTTGTAATTAATTTACTATAGTTTAGTTACCAGGGACTGATGGGGAGTCATTCACATATTTATATTTTCTGTTCAACATATTTATAAATATTTGATGATTATTAATTTTTCTCTAATGTGTTCTGAACTTCAAGGAATTAAGGCTCTGTGTAAGTACTTATCTCTTTGTGCATTTTGTTACATTTATATTCATTGGTTGTAAGTAACTTACTATACATAATAAATGTACATTTTAAAAGATGGTCCTTCTAAAGCTTTGCTTGGGGTCTTTGCTGGGAAGATAATTTAGACACATGGAGAGGGTTGCTTGCTTTACTATTTATCATTTTCCCAGACAAATCCATGGAGACAGGCTGCTGATAGGATAGGAGAAAAACAACAAAAACAAATACAGTGCTTTGGCCTGGAACTGAATTGTATTATCTGTGCTGTCAGCTAGAGTCTTTGCTCACTTACCCAGACAATCTCCACAGGGATTAAAACTTCCCTCTGCATTAGTGATAGCCTTTAGTACACTGCAACCTCATGTCCAGTTAAAAAAAAAAAAGATGGCTATAAACAGTTTTTAATAGCTTGCAAAATCCTTACCAGTTCAACCTTTGAGGAGAGTGATTATGTTGATAAGTCAAACAGGTATATCAGCAATTAAGTTGGTAATCACCTGGATTTCAGTTTTAATTTCCATATATAGGCCCTCACAGCCCCCAACTTAGGGCCTGATTTGAGTGCTTACAGTGATGAATATACGGCAATTCAAGTCATTTTTGAGGACAGTTCTTAAAACAACAAAAAAAGTTATAAGAATTTTAATTCTTCATGAAGGTTTAGAAGGATAGAATTACAAGAACAAAGAACAAGAACAGTAGGAAAAACCCAGAAGATTCTGTCAACCAAATAGAACTAGTAAGAACCAGTTTCCTCATCAAGCAGTGAAATGCCTGAACTCTCCAGGAAGCTGATTATCTATTATTTTCTTAAAGATTTCTGCTAATAAGGATTTAATAACCTTCTGTGGTTCTCAACCTGATGATTTTTCTCCCCACTCCACACCCTGATGTTTTGTAATATCTGAAGACATTTTTGGTTGTTGCAAATGGAGTGATGATATTGGCCTCCAGTAGGTAGAGGCCACAGATGCTGCTCAGCACCTTGTGTTGTGTACAGGAGAGCTCCGACAACAAAGTATTATGTAACCCTGAAGTCAATAACATTGAAGTTGAGAAACCCTGCTCCCAAAGCATGGATTTTTGTCTTGATGGGAGTTTTTCCAGATGAATAGCCCCACTGATGTTTACAGTGTTTATAGAGAGAGTTTATTTTGTTTCTTTGAATTACTAATAAGAGAAAAAAGAGGCTTTTTTAAAAAGAGTTGACTTGAGAATTTATGAACATGATAAACACAAACATTTTTGGAAAATGTTCACAGAGATGATATGGTGATCTCATAATACAGAGAAATGGAAAAAAGTCTTATTTGATGATAGAAGGACATGAGAAATTTAGTAGTTCTTACCTTCACAAATATTAAAGGGAAATTCTACCTTGCAGGAGATAGGGTTATATAGAATTATTTCTGTATTGGTGAATTGAATCATTTAATAAATAAAGAGTAACATTATATGTAAAATTAATTATTTTTGGTGAAATATTCAGTAACCTGAAGCTCCGGATTCAGTTCTCAGATGTGACAGTTGGTAATTTACTTTTTGTCTAAGTCTCAGTTAACACATCTGGAAAGTCAGGTGGTTATTTTAAACTTGTCAGATGGGTGTTTGCTAAAATCTATTTAGTAATTTGTAGTGACACTAATATTTTTTTAGATGAATTAAAACAGTTGTCCAATCTTTAATTGATTGCCGGTCCTCAGTGTAAGGAATAGTCATGCTGTTGTTCATTTCTCATATGGAGTACAACAGTACTTCCATTCATTTTTGTCACTGTCTCCTCAAACACAGTAATTTGCAGTACAAAGAAGTGTATAAACATGTATAACGTGTATAAACACAAACACACTAGTAACTTAGTGGTGGTAGGGAAGTTAGAGACTGACAAAAGGTATTTATATTACCTTGCTTTCCAGAGATTTAGGATTTGGGAATCTGGTCTGATATCTATGGCATGCCCAAAACAACCATTGAAGCTCCCAGAAGTAGTACATGGGGTAGAATATATAGCCTCAAGAGATTTAATAATATAGCACAATCCATCCATTGTGCTAAAACACAGACAGTACATGGGGTAGAATATATAGCCTCAAGAGATTTAATAATATAGCACAATCCATCCATTGTGCTAAAACACAGACATTGGTGACTAAATGTAAGTGATATTCTTAAACTCACTGTATTACAAATAATCACAATTGATCTTATTTTTTTGTTTCAAGTTTTTATGTAAATTCTAGTTAACATACAGTGTAGTATTGGTTTCAGGAGTAGAATATAGTGATTTATCACTTCCATATAACACCCAGTGCTCATCACAAGGACCCTTCTTAATACCCTTCAGCCATTTTAGCACATCTCCCACTCACCTCCCCTTCAGCAACCCTCAGTTTGTTCTCTATAGTTAAGAATCTCTTGTGGTTTGCCTCCCTCTCTTTTTTTTTTTTTTTCCTTCCCCTATGTTCATCTGTTTTGTTTCCTTTTTTTTTTTTAATGTTTATTTATTTATTTTTGAGACAGAGAAAGAGGGAGGGAGGGAGACCAAGTGGGGGAGGAGCAGAGAGAGAGAGGGAGAGAGAGAATCACAAGCAGGCTCCACACTGTCAGCATGTCAGTGTTAAACTCATGAACTATGAGATCATGATCTGAACCAAAATCAAGGGTTGGAGGTTTAACCACCTGGGCCACTCAGGCACTCCTCATCTGTTTTGTTTCTTAAACTTCATATATAAGTGAAATCATATGATACTTGTCTTTATCTGACTGACTTCTTTCATTTAGCATAATGCATTCTGGCTCCATCCATGCCATTGCAAATGGCAAAGAATTTCATTCTTTTTTATGGCTGAGTACTATTCCATTGCATGTATACACCACATCTTCTTTATCCATTCATCAGTCAATGGACATTTCCATAATTTGGCTCTTGTTGATAATGTTGCTGCAAACATCAGGGTGCATGTGCCCCTTTGAATCAGCATTTTTTTTTTTTTTGTATCCTTTGGGTAAATACCTAGTAGTGTAATTTCTAAGGTCCTAAGGTAGTTCTATTTTTAACTTTTTGAGGAACCTCCATACTGTTCTCCAGAGTGGCTACACCAGTTTGCATTCCCACCAACAATGCAAGAAGGTTCCCCTTTCTCCACATCCTTGCCAACATCTGTTGTTTCATGTGTTGCTAATTGTAGCCACTCTGACAGGTGTGAGGTGGTACCTCATAGTAGTTTTGATTTGTATTTCTCTGATGTTGAATGATGTTGAGCATCTTCCATGTGTCTATTAACCATTTGTATGTCTTCTTTGGAAAAATATCTGTTGATGTCTTTTGCCCATTTCCTCACTGGTTCTTTTGTTTTTTGGGTGTTGAGTTTGAGAAGTTCTTTATAGATTTTGGATACTAACCCTTATTCTGGGATGCCATTTGCAAATATCTTCTAACATTCCTTTTAGTTTTGTTGATTGTTTCCTTCTCTGTGCAGAAGCTTTTTATCTTGATAAAGTCCCAGTAGTTCATTATTGCTTTTGTTTCCTTTGCCTCCAGAGACATGTTGCTACAGGCCGATGTCAAAGAGGTTGCTGCCTGTGTTCTCCTGTAGGATTTTGATGGTTTCCTGTCTCACATTTAGGTCTTTCATCCTAGTTTTGTTTATGGCATAAGAAACTGGTTCCGTTTCATTCTTCTGCATGTCACTGTCCAGTTTTCCCAACACCATTTGTTGAAGAGACTTTTTCCCATTGGATATTCTTTCCTGCTTTGTCTGAAATTAGTTGGCCATATATTTCTGGGTCCATTTCTGGGTTTTGTTTTCTTTTCCATTGATATATACATTCGTTTTTGTGCCAACATCATACTGTCTTGATGACTACAGCTTTGTAATATTGCTTAAAGTCCAGAATTGTGATTCCTGTAGCTTTGCTTTCTTTTTAAAAATTGATTTGGCTATTTGAAGTATTTTGTGGTTCCATACAAATTTTAGGATTGTTCTAGTTCTGTGAAAAATGCTGGTGGTATTTTGATAGAGATTGCATTGGATGTACAGATTGCAATTGATCTTATTTTTTTAAATAGTCATATTGTCTACCACACCACCCACACCCCATTAATGAGCTGAATGCATGCTGTGGAAAAGTCATGCTTTTTGTAAAGGAGAGGGTGAAAAAAAAATGTAGTTTGAAGTCAAGTATCTTAGCAAATCACTTAGCCTTTGTTTACGTGTTTAAGAAGTTGTCTGTTTGGCCGAGACAGAAAATCTGCATTCTATCACCACCAAAAGTCCTCTTAGAGTTTTTGTTTTCTTTTGTTTTTTAAATAAGTAGACCAGCCACAGCTGTGTTAGTATAGGAAAAAATTCAGAGAAGAAATTGAATCTTAGCTAGAGGTGAAACATGTTAAGTTTGATGATCAATTAGAGACTGTAATATATAAAATAAGTTGTTCCACTGCTAACAGAAAGTAATGTAATAAATTTCGATGTTATTCAATATATTCTTTTAGTTATTTTTATTTCTACAGAAGATTTTGTTTAGATATTTTGAATAGGTAATCTATATTAAATGATTAAAAGATCAAATCTGTAGAAAGATACACATGGTGATACTTTACTCCCCCTTAACTCCCCCTTAGTTTTACTAGTCTCTTTCTTCTTCCAATGTTGTTTTTAATACAAGCAAATATGTATATTTATTTATCGTTCCCAATTTATTGTTTCCAATGCCCATAGTCCCATACAAGATGTAGGAAACTATCTATATGTATGTTGTTAAGTGCTGTGCTTTTTTCATTTAGCACCGTATCTTGGAGATCATTCCTTCTCAGTATATGGGTATTTTACTCATCCTTTTGTAGCCTGCATAAGCACAGAACTACATACAAATAGTCCCTTATCAATGGACATTTAGACTGTCATCAGTCTTTTGCCATTACTAACAACCTTATCCAACTATTATTTTGTAGTTGTGTGGGTTTGTCATAAAGTGGGCATACTGTGTTAAAGGGTAAATGCTTTTTTAATTTTGGTATATATTGCCTTATGTTCTTCTACAGTGGTTCTACCATTTGGCTGTCTCACCAGTAATTTTTAATGTGTCAAGATTTTCAGGTAACTGCTGCTTGGTAGCCATTAGTTAGTAGTTAATTGAAAAAAATCAAATGAGGAATTATTAAAATATTTTATATAAAGTTTAATGACTTTTCTTTAACATAGACATTTAAACATTATTAATTTGCTATTCATTTGTTTCAGGGCAAATGAGTTTCTTTGAGAATATACTGATTGGAGTTATATGGTATCTCTTATCTAAACTTCATTGTATTGCTTTCAATGTGTTTTGACTTTTATATAATGAGAGCTTAGGGCACCCTAGGTTTCCCTGTTCTTTTACAGATGTTCTGCTTATACCAAAATAGTTATTTTAGTTTAATTCACTTTTTTTTTTTAATTTTCCTAAGCATTTGTTTGCCTTGGTTTTTACAGAAATAGTCATGTTCCTTTGGCAGTCATATTTTATTGGTTTAAATAATATTTATTTATGTCACATTATTTTAATATTAAATAATTATTAAGCTAGAATTATTGATTCAGGATTTTTAAATTGTTTTTGTTCTCTGATTTATCATTGTGTTTATTAATCTTCTGGCCATATTAAATGCTCAGTAAATACTTACTGAATAGAAGAGAGACAGGAAAGAGGTAGCATAGGAACAGACTCAGTTGACTTTTGCTGTGCACCCAGAACAGGAGAGTAAAGGTTAGGTTAGGGGGAGGATGTGGGAGCATAGCAAATGTAATCTTATAGGCCAGTGATATTTAGCCTTCTATGGCAGGTACAATCATGCATTGGAAAATTAAGACTTTTGTGATAATTCCTCCATAAAGAAATTGAAAGAGCATTGACCTAAAGGAGGCTTTAATTCTAGGTTCTAACTCACTTACTTAGCATAAGTACCAGGCTGGGCTAGACGTCTGTGTATTTTACTCTTGTTCAGCCAGCAGCTTATTTTTTATAAAGATACTTGTTTTCTAAGTTTTATTTTTCCCTGTGCATCATCATGGATTTGCCATATTCATGCATCAGCTTACTACAGTTTATATTTTCCTTCAGGTGATATTTTAAACACTTAGATAAATTTAATGAATAAGGATAATTTATATCTCCCTAAAAGGGATACTTGCCATAAATAAAAACAACAGTAAAAATAAATACAGTGAAAACAAAACAGTGCTATTACGTGTGATCTTTGCAGAGGGCTCAAAGCAAAACAAGATTAGCAAGTTTTAGGTGCCTCCCTTCCCCAGAAGCAGAACCACAGAGCATAAGAACAAGGCAGAAAGGGTAAAATGTTAATAATAGGTGAACTGAGTAAAGGTTATGTGGGAGTTCTGTGTATTCTTCTTATTCTTGCAACTGTAATGTGAATTTGAAATAATCTCTAAAAAAAGAAATTTAAAAATGATCCTGTGATAATTAGAAAATTAAAAAGGGAATAAAATTCATGTTATTTATTTAGACGGTCCACATATCATCTAAAAACATTTCAGGTTTTTGTAGGCATTCCACTCTTCCAGAACTAGCATGCTAGATGATCTCTAAGGTCCTTTCTAGTTCTTATGTTCAATGACACAGTATACATTGTATTAAGGCAGCCAAATTAAAGCTACCTTCACTCCCAATTCAGTGTTTCAATGAGTAACATTACGGAGGCTCAGAATGAGGTAAGGCTCTTGTTGGATAAGGTAACTGGAATGGGTTGAAGAGAAGAAGTAGCTAAGGAAGAATACCCTAGACTGTTACAGTTGTGAGAAAGAAAAATACTGGGTAAGAAAGTTTTCGAGACAATTCAGAGAGCTTCTGCCTAACACAAAAATTATTAAGTTTTAATAATACTGATAATAATAATAATTGATCTCTGATAATAAGAGATTGTAAGAAGTTTGGGTATGGATATTTCTGAAAAATACTACCACCACCACTAATTGAGGATTTTTTAATGTACTGATGCTGTTCAAAATTGTTGATATACATTAGCCCACTCATTTAGTTCTTATACCAATCATATGATGTTGTGAGGTACTCTTAATCCTGTTCTACAGATAAAGAAAAGTGAGGCACAGGAGGGTTAAATAATTACATCAAGGTTATATTACAAGTAAGTTATGGAACCAGATGGTCTGACTTGAAAGTCCGGGACCTTAACCTTTCTTCTCTACCATATTTATTTTTATAGTGTTTTGTTTTTGTTTTTTAAATCATAATTAGGGACTTCTGCCTTTTAGTTTTCAGTAGTCACTGTACCTTATTTTGTTTTATTATTAAGCTTTCAGTTACATTGTTTCTTTAAGCAAATTAACTATAGTCATTTAGACTCAGCTTCAAAACATTTCCAATATATTCGGTCTTTGTAGATGTGATTCTATATGTCTTGTAACAACTGGTTCTCTGATGGTGTATGTCCTCTGGTTTTGTGTGTGTGTGTCACTTTTTATTGTTAGCGCATGTTTCTTGAAGTTTATTATTGAGGTTTGAACTTACAATATTTTTCTATTACAGAGAGTTTGTATTTTTTTTCTGTAAGGGACCTGGAGACACTATCACCCGAAAAACAATCTTTTTTGAAAAAGTTTCCATTTATGACATCATTTCAGACTTACACTACAGTTAACAGTAATTTTATAATCAGTTTCCTTATGTCTTTAACCCAAGTTCCCCAGGTGTTAACATTTTCACATTCAGTTTATTACTTTCTCTCTACTTGTATTTCTAAATTTTTTTCTGAACCATTTGAAAGGATATTATATATATGATGCCTTTGCCGTAAATACTTGAATGTGTGTTCCCTCAAAACCAAAGCCATTCTCTTACAAAAAAATCACAATTCATTGATCAAAATCAGGATACTAATGCTGACCCAGTACTGTTATATAATCTATATATAACACCCACCTTTTGTTAATTACCCAATAATGTCCTCTGTAAAAAAGAAAATGCAGTATCATGTGCAACATTTAGCTATCCTATGTCTTTATTCTCCTTTAATATGAAATAATTCCTCAGTCTCTCTGTCCTTCATGATTATAACATTCTTCAAGAGTATATGACCATTATTTTGTAGAATGTCCCTCAGTTTAGGTTTTTCTGATGTTTATTCATGAGGAGATTCAGGTTATGCATTTTGATAGTAATGCCACAGATGCAATATTCTTCTCTTATCAGGAGTCACATGACTGATTTGTACCATTATTGGTGATGTTATTTTTGATCACTGGGTTAAGGGGATGTCTTTCAGTTTCTTTACCACAAAGCTACTGCTTTTCCATTATAGTTTATAATTATCTTGTTGAGGTATACTTTGATCCTATGTAAGTATCTTAGTGCTACTTAGACTTTCACCACTAATTTAAGAATCCATTGATGTTTCTTGCCTAAACAAGTTATTTTTACAATGGTTGCCAAATGGTGATGTTTCTCACTGCATCATTTTTTTTTCCTGCATGTACTGATTGGCTTTCTACTCTCAAGAAGAGATTCCCCCTTTTTCCTTATGTTTATCACTATAGACTTATGGATTCTTAACTTATTCATTGATTTTTAATACTTAACTGTCATTATTTATCTTGATCCTCAAATTATCCCAATTTAGGCCAATGGACCACCTTCAAGCTCCTGTACCTTTTTCCTATATCTCCAACATTCTTCTATACTTTCTTTCTGACATGAGATAGATGTTCTGAATGAATATTTTACTTTCTCTGCTGCAATTCTGAAATCAGTCACTTTTCCAAGGGGCTCTGATTCCTTTTGCTGGAGAATGGTATTTAGAAGCCAAGTTCTGCACATTAACTATGCTCATTGCTATTGGGGTGCCCAGGACAACTTTAAACCAAATTTTTAGCTGAGTTTTTTTGGGCTATGTGGGTAATCTTATTTAAGGTTCATAATTATCATTTCTATGGGGAGTTATTTTTTTTCCTCATCTATTTCTCTTTCACTATAAGCTAAAGCCATGGTGGCATATCCCTGCAGTTTTGTCTGTAGGCTGGATTTGACTGGGATGACTGACTAAAGGTATCCTCCTTTGAAGTCCCTGCCCTAGATTCTTTCTCAACTATCCACCAAGGCCAGGTCTTTGATTGTGTTTTTACTTTTGCAGGTGAATGGGATTCATTAAAACTAAATTTCTAGACCATAAGGAATTCTCATATACTCAAGGCAAATGCCTGCTCTAGAGGTAGCTATTTTTCATTGGCTTGCCTCTAACTTTGTGTATTCTTATTGTTTCTTGAGAATTCTCTTATTGCCTTCAGTGTTGAAATAGACAGTTTTTTTGAGTCCGGAGGAAATGGAGTAGGAGGAATCTAAGCTCACCTTATCCCACAGATCCAACTAGATAACACTCAAATCAGTGTAAATAACCCAGAAAACGACCTGAAGACTGGCAGAGCAAACTCTCCATGGCTATGTAGAGAAGAGGCCACATCAAAGAGGGTATGAAGGACAGAGACCCTGTCAGGATCTAAATGGGCCCATGAGATGGTTCCTGGAGAGGGTGGTGCCACAGGTGTGGAAAGAGGAGACAGACAGATTCACAGCAAGGAATGCACATAGGAAAGATGAATCACCATAACATTTGGCTTTGAAAACCAGAGGGGTAGAATTTTACAATTTCCTACAATCAGCAGGAACCTAAAACCTAGAACTTTAAAAATCAGTAGGCTTAGCACTGGGAGAGCCCAGAGTGCTAGGGGAAACTGAGTCCCTGCCCTTAAAGAGACAGCAGGACAAACAGCCTTGTGGAGATATAGCATAGAAACAGCAGTTTGAAAATCATATGGGGTATAGGGGAGAGAGATTTGTTTACTAATCTTAGAGCATGTGCTAGAAGTGCAGAGATCCTCTATAGAGGACATCTCTAGGAATAAAGGATTTGGTGGGGATCATTTCCCTCTCACATCCCTGCCCCCAGCTTAAGAACATGGCATTGGGGCGCCTGGGTGGCTCAGTCGGTTGAGCGTCCGACTTCAGCTCAGGTCATGATCTCACGGTTCGTGAGTTCGAGCCCCGCGTCAGGCTCTGGGCTGATGGCTCAGAGCCTAGAGTCTGCTTCCGATTTTGTGTCTCCCTCTCTCTCTGCCCCTCCCCCATTCATGCTCTGTCTCTCTCTGTCTCAAAAATAAATAAACATTAAAAAAAAAAAAAAAAGAACATGGCATTGTACTGACACTTGCTACCTAACAGTGCAAAGACTGCACCCTGCCCATGTGTTCTCCTGCAGCACACATCCTTCAGCCAAGCCCAGGCTCAAGGTCTCCTCCCACAGCATATCAGCAGAAACTTTGCTAACGCCACATGTCCTGCTGGCTTCTGCAGATCCACTACCTCCAGTATACTTTGGACCAGAGCCCATCCAAAGCCATGCCACAAATCTGGTAGTGGGCATGCGGCCCCAATGGGCTACCACCACTTCAAAGTGATTCCTGCTCCAGGGAGAGAGAAGGTTAACCACGCACACCAGTCAGACTACAGCCCTGGCAACAGGCTGGGAACAGACAGCTGGTCTGATTGCAGCACCCTCCCCCTCCCCCCACACACACAACAAAAGCTTCTCAGGGGACAAAATAGGGAAAATGAAAGTGCTCTGCAGTTTAGTGCTACTGCATTTCTGGCAAATGCTTGGTCTTACTCAACTCAAGTGCCCAGATCAGCCCAACAGCAGTGCAGAAAAGATACACTGCCCATGACAGATAAAGAGAGCCACTGGAGATGACTGGACCAAAGGAAAAATGGCTTAGCCATAACAGCAGGGTGCATACAACACACATAGGAGACATCCCTGAAGCTTCAGGTTCTGGTGAGCAGGGGGCACTGTACTGCAGGGCACTACAGTACCTCTTCTTCATAAGACCACTATCTTCAAGAGCAAGAGATGTAGCTGACTTTTCTAACATGTAGAAACAGACACAGGGGTGCCTGAGTGGCTCGGTTGAGCATCCCAACTCTTGATTTCCAGTCAGGTCATGATCCCAGGATTGTGGGATCAAGCCCATGTTGGGCTTCATACTTAGCATGGAGCCTTCTTAAGATTCTCTCTCTCTGCCCCTCTACCCTGCTGGTGTGCTCTCTCTAAAAGATATACATATATATATATACACATACATGTATATGTATATAATATGCATACACACACATACATACGTATATGTATATGTATATGTATATGTATATGTATATGTATATGTATATATAGAGAGAGAGACAGAGCTAGACAAAATGAGGACATAGTGAAAAATGTCCTGAATGAAAGGACAGGACAAAATCACAGCAAGAGATGTAAGTGACACAGAGATAAGTAATATGCCTGATAGATGATTTAAAGTAATGATCATAGAGATACTTACTTGAAGTAAGTACTTATTGTACTTGAGGAAAGAGTGGAAGACCTCAGTGAGACCCTTAGCAAAGAGATAGAAAATATAAAAAAGAACCAATCAGAAATAAAGCACTCAGTAGTTGAAATTAAAAATACATTAGATGGGGGCACCTGAGTAGGTCAGTTGATTGGGTGTCCAACTTCAGCTCAGGTTATGATCTCATGGCTCGTGTGTTCAAGCCCCACGTGGGGCTCTGTGCTGACAGCTCGGAGCCTGGAGTCTGCTTCAGATTCTGTGTCTCCCTCTCTCTCTGCCCCTCCCCCTGCTCACACTCTGTCTCTCTCTCCTTCAAAAATAAACATTAAAAAAATTAATTTAAAAAATACTTAAAAATAAATTATAAAAATAAAAATACACTAGATGGAATAAACTGTAGACAAGGGAGAGTAGAAAAATGCATCAGCAACCTGGAGGACAGAGTAATGGAAAGCAATCAACCTGAACAGGTGAGAGGAAAAAAATACAAAATGAAGATAGACTTAGGGAACTCGGCAACACCATCAAGTGTAATAAGATTCACATTATAGGGAATCTCAGAAGAAGAGAAAGAAAAGGGGGCAGAGAATTTGAAGAAATAATAGCTGAAAACTTCCTGAATCTGGGAAAGGAGACAAATCCATATCCAGGAGGCAGAGAGCCCCCAACAAAGTCAACCCAAGGAGATCCAAACCAAGACATATAGTAATTAAAATGGCAAAAAGAAATAATAAAGAGAGAATTTTAAAAGCAACAAGAGAAAATAATAACATACAAAGGAAACCCTGAATGCTATCAGCTGATTTTTCAGCAGAAATTTTGCAGGCCGGAAGGGAGTGTCATGATATATTTTAAATGCTGAAAGGAAAAAAAACCAAAATATTCTATACAGCAAGGCTATCACTTAGAATAGGAGAGATTAAGAGGTTCCCAAACAAAAGTTAAAGGAATTCATGACCATTAAACCAGCCTTACAAGAAATGTTAAAAGAGAATTCTTTGAGTGGAAAGGAAAGACAGTAAGTAGGAGTAATAAAAGCAGGAAGCACAAAAGCAGTAAAAATAAGTATAGCTATAAAAATCAGTCAAGGGACTCAAAATAGAAGGATGTAGAATATGACATCAAATCCCAAAAACATGGTGGGAAGAGGAGTAAAGAATGGGTTCAAACTTAAGTGATCAACAACCACCCTATTGAACCACCCTGGAATCCTGGGAATAAATCCCACTTAATGACAAGTTAGACAACCTCTAAGAAATGGAAAAATTCCTTTAGAAACCTCCCAAAACTGAACTAGGAAGAAATAGCAAATTTGAAAACAGAGCAGTTACTAGCAATGAGATTGGATCAGTAATCAAAAAATTCCCAACAACAAAAATCCAGGACCAGACATCTTCACAGGTGAATTTGAACAAATATTTACAGAAGAGTTAAGACCTATTCTTTCAAAATATTCCAAAACATAGAAGAGGAAGGAAAGCTTCCAAATTCATTCTATGAGGCCATCATTACCCTGATCCTAAAACCAGATAAAGACACTGCAAAAAAAAAGAAGTACAGGTCAATATCAATGATGAATATATGTGTAAAAATACTCAAGAAAATATTAGGAGATTTGATCACTACGATTAAGTGGGATTTATTCCCAGGATTCCAGGTTTAATATTTGCAACTCAATCAATGTGATATACTGCTTCAACAAGAGAAAGGATAAAAAACATTATCATTTCAATACATGCAGATAAAATAAAACATTTGACAAAGTACAACATCCATTCATGATTAAAAAAAAAAACACAACTCAACAAAGTAGGTTTAGAGGGAACATACCTCATCATAACGAAAGCCATATTTGAGAAACCCATAGCTAACATCATACTCAATGGTGAAAAGCTGAGAGCTTCCCTCCTATTGTCAAGAACAAGACAAGATGTCCAATCTCACCACTTTTGTTCAACATAGTAGTAGATGTCCTAGCCACACCAATTAGACAACAAAAAGAAATAAAAGACACCTAGGTTGATAAGGAAGAAGTAAAACTTCCAATATTTGCACATAACATATTTTATTTAGAAGAAATATTATAGAATATTATAATATATATATAATATATATATATATAATATATATATAATATATATAATATAATATATTAGAAGAAATAATATAAAACATATTTAGAAGACCCTAAATAACTTCACACAAAAAAAACTACCAGAATTGGTAAGTGAATTCAGTAAGGTCACAGATACAAAATCAGTATATAAAAATATGTTGCATTTCTGTACACTAATAATGAAGTAACAGAGGAAATAAGAAAATAGTCTCATTTGCAATTGTACCAAAAAGAATAAAATAGCTAGGAATAAACTTAACCAGGGAGGTGAAAGATCTGTATTCTGAAAGCTATAAAACATTGATGAAAGAAATTGAAGATGACAGAAACAAATGAAAAGATATTCCATGATCATGCTTTAGGAGAACAAATACTGTTTAAATGGACATGCTACCCAAAGCAATCTACATATTTAATGCAATCCCTATCAAATACCAACAGCATTTTTCACAGGACTAGAACAAACAATTCTAAAATTCGTATGGAATCATAAAGACCCCAGTCAAGGCAGTCTTGAAAAAGAAAAAAAAAAAAAACAAAACTATAGGTGTCACAATTCTAGATTTCAGGATATACTACAAAGCTATAGTAATCAAAACACTATGGTGTTGGCACAAAAAACAGACACATAGATCAATGGAATAGAATAGAGAGTCCAGAAATAAACGCATGGTTATATGGTCAATTAATCTTCAACAAAGGAGGCAAGAATATGCAAAAAGAAAATCTGTTCAACAAACGGTGTTGGGAAAATTGGACAGCTACATGCAAAAGAATGAAACTGAACTGTTTTCTTACACAATACACAAAAATAAACTCAAAAGGGATGAAGGAACTAAATGTGAAACCTGAACCCATAAAACTCCTAAAAGAGAGCACAGACAGTATTTTTTCTCACATTGGTTGTAGTAGCATTTTTCTAGATAATGTCTCTTGAGGCAAGGAAAACAGAAGCAAAAATAAACTTATGGGACTACATCAAAATACAAAGCTTCTGCCCAGCAAAGAAAATAATCAATAAAATTAAAGACATCCTCCTGAATGGGAGAAGGTATTTGCAAGTGACATATTCAATAAAGGCTTTGTATCTAAAATATATAAAGAAGTTATACAATTCAGCGCTCAGAAAACAACTAATCCAATTAAAATGGGCAGAAGACATGCATAGACATTTCTCCAAAAAGACATACCGATGGTTAATAGACACATGAAAAGATTCTCAACATCATTAATCATCAGGGAAATACAAATCAAAACCACAGTGAGATATCACCTCATACCTGTTAGAATGGCTAAAATCAAAAACACTAGAAACAAGTGTTGGCGAGATGTTGAGAAAAAGGAACCCTCTTGCACTCTTGATGGGAATGCAAACTGGTGCAGCCACTGTGGAGAACAGTATAGAGGTTTCTCAAAAAGTTAAAAATAGTATCCGGTAATCCCACTACTGAGTGTTTAACCAAAGAATACAAAAATATTAATTCAAAAGGATTTTTGCACCCCTATTTTTACTGCAGTGTTACTTATAATAGCCAAACAATGGAAGCAGCCCAAATGTCCATTGATTGATGAATAGATAAAGAGGTGTGGTATATACAATGGAATATTACTCAGCCATAAAAAGAATGAAATTTTGCCATTTGCAACAACATGGTTGGATGTAGAGTATATGATGCTAAGTGAAATAAATCAGAGAAAGACACATACTTTATGATTTCCCTCATGTGTGGAATTTAAGAATAAAACAAATGAACAAAGAAAAAATAGAAATACCAAAAAACAGACTCTTAACCACAGAGAAGGAATAAATGGTTACCAGAAAGGAAGTGGGTAGGAGGATGGTTGAAATAGATGAAGAGGATAATCTTGATGAACACTGAGTAACATAGTATTGTTGAACCACTATATTGTACACCTGAAGTTAATATAGCATTACATGTTAACTACACTGGAATTAATTTTTTAAATAATAACATAAATAAAAGTAAAATAGAGACAATAAAAGACAGTTTTTAAATTTTGTGTTGTTGGTGTGTATAATCTGAAGATTTTCCCCTTTTTTGGAAAGAACAAGTCTATAATTTTTAAGTTAGAAATATTTGAGACTTTCTTCAAGGATTTTTGTCAAATTATTTATACAAATATTAAAGCAAAAACTAAAATAGAATGGATGTCTTGGAAAGAAGGAAATATTTATGGTGAGTTACAATTTATTAACTTAGTGTTAAAAGTGAAAAGGTAAGTGTGAGCAAGTTTCTTGCATCATTTAGATGGTATTTGTTCCACCATTTCAGTCTGTGTCCTTCTGTGTCTTGCTTTTGTCCTCATAAGGCTCCTCATAAGGACCCTGTGAATCAGTCTTAACACTTGCAGATAAACTGCAAGTATCCTTGATCTTTCCGAAGAGTCTAGGAAATTATATACTTTGTTCTCCATTTTCCAAACTTACTCTTATACGTAAAGGAAGTTTAGATGCAATAGTGCAGTATGCAGGGTCCATCTTCACTCCCCATTTTGCTCTAATTTTCCAACTTGTTTATTCTTGAAAATAATAGCATTTCCTGTCAGAATTGATAGGTTAGATGTGCTGGGGCTGCCAGAACTTTAAAATAAATTACAAAGATAAAGGTTCTGGTTATGTAGTATTGCGTTAATGAGGCCATAATTATGAGGTATTTCCCTGTAGTGACCAGTGATTTTCATCTGTTTTCAAACTTATAGAATTTGTCATCAATCCTGACCAGCCATTTTGGTTTTGTCTTAGTTGTTGCAAGTACTGGTCAAGAGAATGTGAATGGATACCTGTGAATGAATCACTCCCCTTGAGGAAACAGTCCATTACATTTGAATTTCTTCAGTGAGTCATTAACATAATTTACAATTTTAAATCTTTTCTGACCTCTTCTATCTAATGTTTATGCAAATAACTTCTCAGAGAAATTCTAAGAAAATGCCGTAATGACTAAGGGCTAATATTTCCGTGTGCTGATGACATCATTTTATCCGTTACTGTTTACCAATAAAAGCGTTCATTAGTATTAACCATCCTTTCAGTTTATGTATACATAAATTATTTTTCTTATTGTATGTGCTGCCATCTTAAACATGGTCTTACATACATAGCCTTCAGGAAAGACTGAGTCTTCGTGAGTCAGGATGGTTACTGCTGTCAAATTCAAGATACTTTGTTTTGTAACCTTGTCCAAACAGACTATTTTAATTGAGTCAAATTCCATAGGCCTTTTTGTGTCTCCTTAGAGTATAAGGACCTTTTTCCTTGTAAGTTCTTAAAACATGAATATATTCAAGGATGATTGTTTAAAAAACTTAATAGCTGGCAAACTTGACTTTTAATTTGAACTAGTCTTGTCACTCAGGGATGTCATTCATTCTGTACAGATCTGTATAGATCGTATCTGTATCTTTCATTCTGGACTCAGGTCCCATTCTGCTTTCCCAATTGCCTGTTTGTTTTTTGTTTGTTGTTTTGTTGCCTTACTCATTTCCACACATCCACACATCTCTACTTCCAATCTCTAAATTCAAAATTACCTGTTTTAGGGTCTAGGATAATATTTAGATAATCAGATAAACATTTCCCAAGGATATGCTGATTGGACAGAACTAGATTTGCCCTGAGATGCATTTTTTTTTTTAACTGTGCACCTTTGGACATAATACTGCCTACTTTTGTTGTCTAATGCAGTAGAAACTAATGAAGGAAAATATCAGAAAGATTTTTGAGGTATTGATAAACTGTTCTTTCTATACATAAGACCATCTCTTTACATTTGTAATCTTTAATGGATAGAATACAAAGCTATAATTTTGGCCATGTCCTCTTTTTTTTATTGCACATTTGTTAGACAACATATTCAGTTGTTGGTAGTGTTTTGAAATTCACCTCTATTCTTTATCCAGATGTGTCCTGCATGCAGTGTAGATTACAATCTGCTTTGCTTTCCTCAGTTTTAAATTGTCATTCCTATTGTTTAATCATGCACTTTCTGAAAATTGACCTCTTTATTTTTTCATTTTATTTTATTTTATTTTCTGGGAAATCTCTTGTCAGATGAACTTTTATTTGTTTTTCAAAAGACAATTGCCTTGGAAAAATTCATTTTACTTGAGCTTGAAAATGGAAAACTGACATTTTTAATTATAAAAGATGTTTAAAATATCTCAAATATAACAATAGTTAATTATTTTTTCATTCTCTAAAGTTTTATTTAATTACTTGTATACTCTTTTTCAATTTAAAAGAAAAAAAGATGTTATCAGATCCCCGCCTATTTCACTTTAGAGAAGAACTTAGTTTGGTCTGTCATAGAGACCTGTAATCAGTGTAGCATTTTTATTTATTCCACAAATAACTTATGAGGTCTTGATGATTTTGAGTCTTTTCTAGAAAATATTAATTAGTGTTAACATCTCATATCAACTGTATTGGAATATTTGATCATGAAGAAGCACAAGGCCTTGCCTCAAAACAACTGGTATACTCTCCCATAAGTATAATACGTTCTTATTGGACTTATGCACATCCTATTGTTAATTCTTTACTTTATGAAGGTGAATTTTGAGTGGAAACTATTATTATGATGTTCATTTTTTAACAGTGACATTATAATGAAAGAAGATAGTAAACTTGGGCCACAAGAATTACAAATGGATCTGATGCTCTGTAAGAAAATGAATTAATTGAAATCTAACTTTGTGTTATAATTTTTTAAACAATAATTTCTTTGCAAAGAAAATATGACAATCAGAAATTACTATTTTCCATGATTTTATTTTCTAATACAAGACCACTCTTTTGTCTTAGGAGGTGTATTACTTTCTCATGAGGTCTTAGCATTACCACTTTTACCTGTGGCATATGAATATGGTCTTCTCTTGAGGTGCTTGCTTGAGTCCAGATGTTTTCACATAAACTGTGTTTGGAAAGACTGTACTTATATGTGTAGGAAACAGTGTCATCATTGGGTCAGCTTTGAACATTTTTATGAAATAGCACACAGATTTTTCTAGACAGTGAGAGAAAAATGAGAAGTCTTGGCTAGATGAAGCCATCCCTTGGGACTGGATATCTCTAGTAGGAAGTGAACTCCTGGATAGAAAAATGACATCAAATATTTTCCAAATTTTGGCCGAGTATTAATCTATCATTCTTACTTGAGAAATGAGCGTGGAAACCAATTTATAGAGATAATTGAGACCATTTGCCATGAACTTACGTATGTATCCCTTCTTTAACTAAACATTGCATATGTCCTTTTATTTCCATGCTTCTCCTTTACTCTCAGAGACATTCTCTTTAAAGTGAATTGCTCCACTTACTTCCTCTGTCTCATCTCAATTTGAAAATTTTTATGTATTATTTCACTTGAACTCAACAATCATGATATAGTGTAAGGATTGGACAAAAATCTAAGTCCTGTAGAGCCTCCAGTTTGGCTTTCAACTCAAAATGTATCTCAATGTCATTCTTGTTTTTCATTCCCATCACTTCCATTCTGGTTCACTTCTTTCTCTGGGTTACTAGAGTTGTCTCTTAACCAGTTTCTCTGCCTCTTAACTTGTTTCTCTGCCTCCTGTCTCTTCTTTCCTCCATTCATCTTTGTTCTATTTCACAGTCCTCTTCCTAAAGGAATGTCTTTAACCAGGTTATTATGCTTCTTTACCAGGTTACCATACTGCTAAAGAACCTACTACAGTGGCTCCCTTTTGTTTGCCTCAAGTCCAGCTCTTCATTCTGACTTTTTTAGTTTGGAAAAGTTGGGCCTGTTTTCCACCATTATTTTCTATTTTCATGAAACATAATTTTATCCATTTATTCTAGCAATTAAGTCTTCTATTTTTTTTTAATGTTTATTTTTGAGAGAGAGGGGGGTGCAGTAGAGGCGGAGGGTGGAGGGACAGAGAGAGGGAGACACAGAATCCAAAGCAGGCTCTAGGCTCTGAGCTGTCAGCACAGAGCCCCATGTGTGGTCGAACCCATGAATTGTGAGATCATGACCTGAGTCAAAGTCTGATGCTTAACCGACTGAAGCCACCTGGGTGCCCCATGGCAATTAAGTCTTCTAGTGTCATGTGTTCTGCACATGCCATGTTCATTATTTCCTCCAGGCTTTTGCTTCTTTTGTCTCTTTTCCATTTAACACCATCCTCATTACTTTTTCTCAACTGTTTCAGTCTTAACAACCTTTCACTTAAAAAAAAAAAAAAAGAACTAATTTGGCTTTACCAGTATCTTTTTCTCTACCTTCTCTTCAGTACCACTTAGTTTAGTTCTTGATTTTTCTTTAATAGTTCATTCTTTTCCAGATTTTTCCAATCCATCTAATAGCTTCTAAGTATTTTGATGTCAGAGAGATGAAACCCTTTAAGTGTCAGGTAATAGATATTCTTCAAATATTTGACCATTGAGTGAGAATAAGACATAAACTTTTAAATCTCCTTAGTTTTCACTAGCAGATTGAAAACAATTTCTGAGTAGAAACAGAATCATCTTTTAAAAAACAATAACATCACAATTTTGTGAAATCCAACTTTTATAGTCTTAAATCTTTAATATCAGCAGGGGGCAGTCAAACCAAAGTTCATTCTGCTATCTTATGGAAGATTAAAATTTATCTCTGTAAGAGTTTATTCTACTTGGGATACCATCTGTAGTTTATACCTATTTGTAAATAAATTTTAAAATTCTTAAGTATGTAATTTTGTAGATTTTTTTTTTAATCCAGGGAAGGTAAATTAAGCTGTGTTTTTAGTGAAAAAATTGAAAAATGTGTTTTAAAAGACCATGAATTGCTTTATTTGATGTTTTTGTTGGATGCCCAGTTTACATAGAAATTTGTTTTTCCTGCCTCAGAAACAGTATTTCAATTAAATAACATATTATTAAGGTATTTTTCATTCAATAAAATACTAACTTTTATGGAATAGTACTTTCATTTTCCCCTGTGAACTTGAGAAAAATAAGCTTTTATTAGAGGCTGTAGTTTTAACACTGACTAAAACATCATTTGGCAAATTCTTAAAGTTTGATTGAATTTTTCTTCCTGAGCCTTTCTTCTGGCCAGCTGCAAACAACTAGTGGTATGTGTTTATACATGTGCTCATTTTCACCTCCTCCTCTTGAAGGTTAACCTAGTACTTATTAAGGGAGAAACACAGCTTATACTAAACAGTGTTTAACATATACTGATGGTATTACTGTATTTCCTGTTTTGTGTTCACAATAAGAGGATTCTGAAAAACTGCCTTTGTATAAATACTTCACTGACATTCCAGACAAGTATAATCTTGTCTGCTGGTAGGCAGGAAAGAGTGATGTCCTGGAATGCTGTTACAGAAGGAAATCTCTTTGTGTTCCCAAATGATACCCCTAAACCTTTTAAGAATATAATTTTAAAATGACAACTCTATATTTGCTTTTCCGTCCGTTTATTAACTTTGCATGCATTTAGTTCAGAAATGCAATTAGTCAAAAAAAAAAAAAAAAACATTATGTTCGAGAAAGAAACATCTTCTTGGTAGTTTGCTGGAAATTTGTTGGTAGAAATGTTGGAGGGTAAACATAAAGACCGATTTAGTAAATCATTATTAGTTATTGTTCTTTTAGCTTAAAACTATTCTTTGATACTTGAATCAGGCTTTTTTGAATTCTCTTCTGGCTTAAAAGGTGCAGTTTCCTACTCCCTTGCAAAATTTCCAGTGAAGAAATAATTTGGAGAGTGTTTTTAGAACACAGATTATGTTTTTTAAAAGTTAAATTTGAAGGTTTTATGTTATTTTATTATTTAATGTGAATCATTAAGATAAATAAAAATCAGTTGTGTAACTTATCCTTTAATATTCTAATGAATAGATTTTCTTATACCTAGTTATGATAGCTAAGAATTAAAATTGCACCGAAGTTTCTTTTCAATGACTGAAAAAAAATAGTTATGATTTAAACCCCTAAATAATTGCCAAAGCAGACATCATAAACTAGACTTGTGTCTAACTTCTAGATTGGTAGTTCCTTTTCTTCTGTCTCATTACTTCCATCATTGACATGGGAAGTCACCTGATTACTTGCAATGATTCTGTTCTTCAGCTCTCACTCCCTCTAAAACCCAGCAAAATGGAGAATCGCATGTAAGAATTTCCAAATACAAGGTTTAGAACGCTTGTAAATCACTTTCAAAATGTAGAAGAATATCATATGCTTTTTATGATCAGTAGTTCTTACATTATTAATGTGTAAGTCATATGTTGTACCTTTCATTTAAATACTTGCTTAAAAATATATTGACATTATTCTTTGTATATGCCCCTTCTCATAAATTTGCTGTATTCTGAAATACTAAAGCTACTCATCTTCATTTAAAGTAGATTAAGACAACAGAACCATTAAATGATATGGTGGTTCTTTTAATGGTGGCAGAAACTCAGATTCATTCTATCTTGCTGTGGTACCATCCCTTAGCCACATGTTTAAAAACTCATTATTCCCTCACTTGAGTTCTCATTCGGGTGAACAGAAATCAGGAGATGAGGTAACAGAGAACTTACTCCCTTGCTTTAAGGACATAACCCATAAATTGCATGTATCATTTACATCCCATTGGGTAATCTTAGCTACATGACCATATTCAGGTACAAGAGAGGCTGCAAGATAAATGTGTTCTATATTTTGATAAATGTGTTCTATATTCAGGTACAAGAGAGGCTGAAAGATAAATGTGCTCTGTGGCTGAGCACACAGGTCTAATTGAGGGTTTTATTACTAAAGGAAAGAGAAAAACCTAGCCGTCATTATCTGTTAGTTTTGTTCACTCCCATTGTCCGCTCCTTTTTCTAAATACTCTCTGACTTTGTTTTACATAACACAACAGTCTCCTGGTTTTTCTTCTGTTCCTGCCCCCTCTTGACTCTTTTACATATTCTCCTCTGCTTAATCAGAGGAGATGATGAAATGTTGCAGTTCATCAAGGCCGAGTGTGAGGACCCCTCTTGTTTCTTCCTTGTCTGTGTGCAATCCCATCTGCATCTGTGACTTCAGGTATCATGTGATTGCACTTGATTTAGCTGACTTTTTCCCTGACCTCTCCAGTGAACTGCCTACTTGGATATCTTGAAGGCATTTCAGTTCAACATATCCTAAATCTTAGTCTTGCTCTAAGTGTTTTAATCAATAAATCTTAACTTTATGAGGTAAATACAATTACTGTATCTGATCCTATAGATTAGAAACTGAGGTATAAAAAACTTGACCAAGGTCACAGAGCTTCTAACTGGTGTGTAGTCTGTGAGGTTTTGACAAATGTGCAGAATTGTGTAAGTACCACCAGAATCACAATACAACACTATTCACTCCAAAAAAATTCCTTCATGCTGCCCATTTTTAGTTAACCCTCTTTCTACCACTAACCCTTGGCAACTACTGATATAGCCGTATAACTGCTATTTCTCAAATGTTATATAAGTGGAACCATGCAAGATGTAACCTTTCGAGTATGGTTTCTTTTACTTAACATGGTTTTGAGAATTGTCTGTGTTGCGTGTATCAATAGTTTGTTCCTTTTCTATTGCTAGATCATATTCCACTATGTGGATATACTACAGTTTGCTTAACCATACACCCACTGAAGGACATTTTAGATTGTTTCCAGTTTTTTTCTGTGAATAATGCTACAGTAAACATAAGCAGACAGGTTTTTGTGTGAACATAAGTTTTCATATCTAGGATAATTACTAAGAGTGGAACTGTTGAATCATAGGGTGTCTAACTGTATGTTTAACTTCATTGATTTCCAGATTGTCAGGACTTTGTCACATCACCAGCAATATATGAATTCCAGGTTCTTCATTCTTGCCAGCACTTTGTATTGGCAATATTTTTTGTAATTTTTTTTTTTTTTAAGTAGTCTCCGTGCCCAGTGTGGGGTTTGAACTCATAACTCTGAGATCAAAAGTTGCATGCTGTACTGACTGAGCCAGCCAGGTGCCTCCTGTATGGGCAATTTAAAAAAAAATCTTAACCATTATCATAGGTATGTAGTGTTATGTTATTTTAATTTGCATTTCTCTAATGACTAATCCATGATATTGGGCATCTTTTCATTTGCTCATTTTTGATTAGAATATTTTCTTTAAATAAGTGTTGTAAATTCTTTTCAGCAGTTCTTACTTTTTTAATTAGATTGTCTTCTTGCTTTTATTCTTTATATTCTGATTGTAAATCCTTTGTCAGTTTTATTACAAGTAAGTGTGTAGCTTGTCTTTCTTTCAACAGTGTATTTCCCAGAGCAAAAGTTTTTAATCTTGAAGAAGCCCAATTTCCTTTTTTTGATTTTTGGATTTTTTTTTAATCAATTCTTTGCTTAACCCAAGGTCATGAATAATTTTTTAAAAATTATATTGTTGTAAAAAGCATATATTAGAGAATTTACTGTCTTTATCATTTCTTCTTTTTTTAAAACATTTATTTTGAGAGAGAGAGTGTGTGCATGTAAGAGTTGGGGAGGGGCAGAGAGAGGGGGGCAGAGAAAGAATCCCAAGCAGGCTCCACACTGTTAGCGCAGAGCCTGACATGGGGCTTGATCTCACGAACCATAAGATCATGACCTGAGCCAAACATCGAGTTGGACGCTTAACCGACTGAGCCACCCAAGTGCCCCAAGAATTTACTCTTAGTCCTCTCTAAATGTACAGTTCAGTAATGTTAAATATATTCACATTGTTATACAATTACCAGAACTTCTTCATCTTGCAAAAGTGAAACTGTATACCCATTAAACAACAACTCTCTGTTGCCTCCTCCACTCAGCTTGTGGCAACCACCATTCCATTTTATATTTCTTTGAATTTTCCTCCTCTAGATACCTCATATGAGTGGAAGTATGTGTCTTTTTGTGACTTGTTTATTTCACTTAGCATCATGTTCTCAAGTGTCATCTGTGTTGTAGCATATATCAGAATTTCTTTCCTTTTTCAGACTGAGTAGTATTCTGTTGTATGTATATAGTACATCTTGCCCATCTGTTCGTCTGTCAATGGATACATAGGTTCTTCCACCTCTTGGTTGTTGTGAGTAGTGCTGCTCTGTATGTCAGTGTGCCAGTATCCCTTTGAGATCTGGTTTTCAGATATTTTAGATATATACTCAGAAATACAAAGTTTCCACTTTTCCCCCATCCTTGCTAACACTTGTTACTTTATGTTTGCTTGGGTTTTTTTTTTTTTTTTTTAATAGTACCCATCTTATTGGTGTGAGGTGATATCTCCTTGTGATTTTGATTTGTGTTTCCCTGACAATTAATGATGTTGAGCAATTTTGGCCTTTTGTATATCCTCTCTGGAGAAAGATCTACTCGAGTCCACCAATTTTTAAATTTTTGTTGTTGGCTTGTAGAAGTTCTTCATATATTCTGGATATTAGCCCCTTATCAGATATGATTTGCAAATATTTTCTCCATTCTGTAGGTTGCCTTTTTTACTCTGTTTCATTTTGATGTCCAATCTGTCTAGTTTTACTTTATTGACTTCTTTTGGAGTCATTCTGGGAAGCACTTGCCAAATCCAATGTCACTGAAGCCTTTCCCTTTTGTTTTCTTTTAAGAGTTATATAGTTTGGGGCCTCAT
Organism: Panthera uncia; assembly: GCF_023721935.1. Classification (NCBI taxonomy): domain Eukaryota; kingdom Metazoa; phylum Chordata; class Mammalia; order Carnivora; family Felidae; genus Panthera; species Panthera uncia. Next base: position 101,588,328 of record NC_064811.1, read on the forward strand.
GTTTATTTAGATCTTTGATCCATTTTGAGTCAATTTTTGTATAAGGTGTAAGTTAAGGTTCCAATTTCTTTCTTTTTGCCTGTGATATCTAGTTTTCCCAGCACCATTTGTTGAAGAGATTCCTATATTTTTGGTAAAAGTTTTACATTTCACATTTAGATCTGTAATCCAGTTTTAAGTTTTGTATCTAGTATGAATTAAAAGTACAGGTCCAAGTTTGCATATGGATGCAAAGTTGTTCTGTCACATATCATATATATTATACTAAATTTTATAACCTTATTATTTAAATGCATTTTTTCCTGTTTTCAAATTAAGATCCATTTCTTTTCAGCCATAGCAAAACGATAAGTTTCTAAGGTAAAACAAACAGTTTAAAACACTGTGCCCCATTAAGATAGGGCTAAAGTTGGAGAACTCACATTCTCCTTTCTTTTCAGTATATACAAATCATAAAACAAGATATTTTTCCCCATTCCTTGCCATATAGACATGTTGGATTTGTATGTCAAAATAATAGCCCCACTCTGTCAGCTCTGTATTGGGTACTCTCCAGGATACTGTGGTAAATCACAGGTGGATTGTTCAGGTGCTCAAAGAGCCCCCAGGAATAGGCAAATAATCAACTGACAGGTTATTGCTGGATCAAGGAATTTACCCTTTTCTTGGCATATCATAGCTCATGAAGGCTAACATTTTGGTAACTGTTTCAGGAAAAGAAAAACTGTAGTATATTTTCTTTCTTCCCTTCAGTCCCTGTTACACAAAGCAAACGAACTTGTTTACAGAACATCCAGCATTTAGTTGAGTAAATGATCAGTAGGAAATTAAGCTGTTAACACAGGAGGATGACTAAGTGAGGAAATCCGTCTTTTGTCAACTACTTCTATATTATTATTATTATTATTATTATTATTATAAAAATAGAATCTGCTTTCAGTTTCAGTGGTTGGAAGTGTTAGATGCACATGTTTTAATGGATTTTGTACTTAAAATTCTGGTTTCTCTCTTTTACTTACAATCCAACATCATAATAGAAAATAACATAAATAGTCTTCTAAATGATTGATATAGGATGATGGTTTAGGCTTAGTTATTGAGTCAAAGCTCCACACCTGTTCTGTGTCATAACAACTTCCTCAGAGGATGAATTTTAAAAATATACTATTCTTTCTTGCAATGCCAGAGGCATTATAAATCTCTAAATTGAAAACTGCTGAATTAAATTTGGTTCTTATTTAAATCTACTTAAAATTAACTCTTTGGGTACTTCCTGGTTTTTAAAGTGGTCACATTGCTTGCTCTCTGTATGTATTTCCTTTTTGTAAACCTTGATAAGATATTAATCTTGATATTCATGGTAGTATGCAGAATAATCTTAAAATTATATACATTCTTCCGCTAAAAGGAAGTTTACTGAAAACAAATTTAAAATTTAATAATTAAGTTCACCAAAGTAAATACATATAGAATGAAAAAGATTTTATTTGTTTGGTGGTACATGGAAATTTGAGCTCACATTTAACATAAATTAACATTATCATGAACCTACTAAAACAAATGCTCATGTTATTTTAGACTGCATTAATTATAGCATCCAGATTGCATAAATTAATAATTTTGTGGTACTCTGTCCTGGTCAGATCACATCTAGAATATAATATACAATATTGGGATCTCATAGTTTATAAATAATTTTAGATACAGTAGGTGTGGACCAGAGTATGTTTTTACCCTGGAGAAAAGAAAAATAGGTGCAGCCGCAGCTATTTCCTTCATATATTTAAAATTACATCCTGTAGAAGAGATGGTTAAAAAGATTCTGGCAAAACTAATGCAATAATTTTTCAATGAACTGTGGTTATTCTTTTAGCTGACTTGTTTGTTCTAGGAGGCATTGATCTTCCTGCTACTCCAAGTGTTTTAAAAAAGAGTTATGACGGGGCATCTGGGTGGGTCAGTTGGCTAAGTGTCCAGATTTTGAATTAAGCTTAAGTCACAATCTCAGAGTCATGATTTCCAGCCCCGCTTTGGGCTTTGTGCTGGGCATGGAGACTGCTTAAGATTCTGTGTCTCTCTCTCTCTACCACTCATTCTCTCTCTCAAAAAAAAAAAAAAAAGTTGCTAAATGTCTACTGTATTGGTTAGGAAGTTGGAAAATATAATTTATGATCTCTTTGATTTGGCAAGCATAAATGATTTCATGATTCAATCACATAGCATATATGTGAGTATTTGCAAATTTGGAATTTGAATTTTGAGAATAAGAAAATTACCTTTGGCTGGCCCTATGAACTTTCCAAGTATTTTTGCTCTTCTATATTTTTTCCTCTTTTTAAAACTAATTCAATGTATTCATCAAAAAGAAAAGGAAAACTTAAGATTTTAGCCCAGATCCTATAAATCCAGTCTGAAGTTAGCGGTAGGAATAAGAATGAATAATACAGGTTCTCTGCTTCACATTTGAACCCCACTTAACTCTGTCATGTGTGAAGGTTGGAAATTAGGAATTTAATAGCAGTCTAAGAACTTCATAATTTATTTGTAGCAAACGTGGCCCTCCTAAAAAGGGGGCAATATATTTGAAGATCATTCCTTGGCAGTATTGTCCTTTGAACTTTAAGTGGTATTTTTGAATAGATAGGCTTTATTTAAGAGAGTAGACAGTGAATACAGGTGTTATATTTGCAGAACTCAACAAAAGAGATTGGCTGTTTAGCATTAAATATCTATAATACTTTAAAATTTTTCATTGCTCTTAGATACTAACTAACACTGAGTAGCATACAGAAAATACTTAGAGTTACTCATTTATGGAACATAGGAGTGAAAGAATGAATGTATATATGCATGCATTTATGTATGTATGCATGTATCTTTGGTAGTGCATTAAGAGCAGTAGTAATTTTTATATGGCTGGTCTAGAATGGTTCTTGGCAATCTTAAATCTTGGTGAACATATGTCATGTAAATAAATATGTTTAATTTAGATAGCATCAGATAAATGTTAGCATTTGAATAAAGCAAATACCTTGTAAGTTTTTACTTATATATGTGAGTAATTTTATTCATCTCTCGATTATGATTTTTCTAAGGAATATATATATATGTGTGTTTTTATGAGTCTAAAACAATTTTTTATATAGATAAATTAACTTTAGCAATCTGCCATAAACATCACTCCATTGTTGTGGTCATTAATGCAGGAGAATGGTAGTTTTTTTTTTTAATATTTTATTTTTGGGAGAGCGTAAGTGGGGGAGGGGCAGAGAGAGGGACGGAGGATCTGAAACAGGCTCTGTGCTGATAGGCTAACAGCAGTGAGCCCGATGTGGGGCTTGAACTCATGAACTGCAAAATCATGACCTGAGCCAAAGTCGGATGCTCAACTCAATGAGCCACCCAGGTGCCCCAAGAATGGTAGTTCTTAATAGATGACCTCTCAGGTATCAACCTGCCAAAAGCTAAAGAACCCAGAGCAGTTATGAAAAGTACTTCTTACATAATACAGGATGGCATAGCTGCTCTTTTTTTCTTTTTCCCCATAAAATAACCTACAGCATAAAGGGATCTTAAATCATTTGAAGCTGGATTTGAATTCTTTTTTGGCCTTTTCTAAGTAATATGAAGCTCTGTTTGTTCATCTATAAGATAGGTATACTACCTTCTTTGTAGAAATGTTAGAGGATTATATGAGATAACTTATGTGAAGCATTTAGCTTAGAGCCTGTTACAAAGTGAGTCCTGGAGACACAGTAGCTATTATTACTATTTTCTCCAGGAAAAATAAGTAAATAAAAGGTTAAAATATCATGGATAAATACCTGGCTTTAGTACTTGAAAGTTGTTATTTATACCTTCAATTGTTTTATTTTTCCCTTTGAATTCTAATGTTGAAACATGTCCTCCTGTTATATAGAATATATCAGCAGTCACCACTATATATATGTCACATATCTCATTAGTCATCACTATAAGTGAATCGTACATTAACTCTATTCCTTTGGGAGACCCGAGGACATTCCTTTTTCTCTCATGTTGTGATGGCTAATGCATGTCCTACCTATGCCCCTTCCTTCGACCCTTCTGCGCATAAGTTTCTGAGTTCTCAAGGAATCTGCAGTGGTTGTGTGTATGTGTGTGTGTCTGTGATAATATATATTATTATTAATAATATATATTATTAATTAATTATAATAATTATATTGATTAAAAATAATTAATATAATTAATTATAATATATAATATATTATCACAGACATACACATATATATATATATGTTTCTTATCCATTGTCAGGAAACCAGCTTCTTAGGGACTTTTCCAGTTTTTTTGGCAAGTACCTAAATAGGTTGTTCTGATTACCTAAATTTGAAGACTAACCTTTTTTGTATTTTTTAAATGGCCTGGATGTATATGAATCTATTTAGAGCAGAGTAGGCTGGAAAGTGTTAAGCTAGAAGCAGGAAGACTGAAGATTGAAGCACCCTGTCATTCATTGTACACATACTATATGATTTTCTGTGAGGTTCTTTTTAGACTATTTATGGTTCAATATTGACCCAACAAATTTTCTTTTCCCTTCTTCTCTCCACCATATGATTTACCTTATACATGTGCATGCACATTTGCCGATATAATCTATAATATATACTGAATAAACTACCATCTGTATCTATATGTTCTAATCTTGGTCAGCATCTGCATTGTACTACTGGTAGAATTGCATGGAGCTTATGAACTTAAAATAAACATAATGAAGTTTTAAGCTTTTCATCTTTATTCTAGGAACATTCATACCCCATTTCCAAAATACTTAAAATATTCTTTTCCTACTACTAAATCATAGAACAAAAATTGTATCATCCCTTCAAATCAGAACCTTTTTCAGTTTATGACTATTTGGAATAAGGACAGGAGTTTAAAGAACGCATGGCTTTTAAAGTATTAGTAGGGGAAAATAAGGTGAAAGTGTTATGTTAATGAATTTTTACACTGTATATTTATTGTCAGTCTCCCCATCTGTAGAAACATGAAGACTAAAATTCAGTGATTTGCATGTCTCAGAGAGTGAAAAAAACAATAAGATTTTTAAATTTCATAACTAGAAGAGAAAAGAAAAAAGTCTTTGAACCTTGTTTTTTCCAGGTATAGGCATAGATTTGTCTTTTTCTGGCTTTAACCTGAAAGTGTATTCATAAAGTCAGGCCTCACGAGAAACACTCCTGATGCTTTGTAGGGACTATAGTTCTATCAGCCTCTATTTCTTAGCTCAGACTTTCTTTTTGCACTAGAAAGCACTCACACTGATGTTGAATAAATGAAATTATGTGAAAATATATGCCTGGGGAAAAAGCAGTCTAGAAGCTTTTGATACTTAGTACTTTCCCTAATTATTCTGACTTTCCATAATCTCTCTGTTGCCTGAACTGTAACATTTACTATAAAATACTACCCTGTACCAGTAAATGTTGCAGTTCAGGCAACAGAGAGCTTATGGAAAGTCAGAATAGTTAAAAGATAACCACATATTACTTTATATATGTTTCTAATTTTTAAAAATCATTTCTGTGTGCCAGTCTAAGTAGCATGCATATCTCATTTCAATCTGCACAATAAAGCAGTTAAGGTAGGTGTTTTTTCATACTATTTTGTAGATAAGGAAACAGGCTTATAGAGGTTAAATAACTTACAGGTAGTAACTGATTCTACAAGAAATGTTACTTTTGTACATTTGGACATTCTTCCTAGCAATCAGCGATTTTTGATGGCCTTTAAAGAATTTGGTTAACAGGGTTGCTACTGACCTTGAGAGTTGGCACTGGTTTTAAAGGCACTGAGAAAATCTGTTGATGGCTCTTGAGTGGGAAGTTGAGCAATCAACCTAATTCTGTGTGCTAAAAGTAAAGTCAATTGTCAATATATTCCAGCACTGACCTGAAAATTTTCTGAGTGTGTAATCCTATGGTAAGTGATATTTATCATCTAAATTTGTTTTACCTTTGGGAGGTACCAGTGAAATCAAAGAAGTACTTGCTTCTTATTTATAAGGTTTTAATTTTCTTGAGAGACAAAAATATATATTTGCAGCTTAAGAGGTTTTTCAAGAATGGAGGTGTTTGGTAATATCTTTTACATAAGCATTCCATAGTATCATTTACAATGACATTTAGAGTTGAAGTAGAAATCATTTTATAATAGGCACCATTAACCATAACATTATAAGCATCTGTTTTTAACATACTAATAAATTTCACTACAGAGCCATTTTGGGGTAGTAATTTAAAAATATTTTATTGATTGGTTGGATCTAAACTGCTACAGCTTGATATACAGTGATTAGAGCAAAGACTCAAGACATAGGTTTGAATCCCAGTTCCATCTTGTACCATATGTATGACCTTAGGCAAATCACTGAATCTGTATTACTCGATTTCTTCACCTATAAAATGGAAACAACAATAGTACCTACCACAGAGAGTTGTCATAAGGATTAAATAAATAATAAATTTGAAATAACTTAAAACAGTACGTAATATTGTGTATGTTATCCAACTTTTTAAAATTATGCATCAGTTTTATTTGATTAATGTTGAAGGCCATGAAAAGTTCTTTATGGCTATTTTGTTCATTGTGGTGTTGAAATACACTATATCTAGAATATGGTTGATTTACATGTATTAGATCATCTATATATACTCATTATTATATCATTGGTATCTTAATTTGATAGGCTAATACAAATGTATTCTTTTTGAAAATTATTTGTGGTTTAAGAAATCTGAGATCCTTCCCAATATTTTTGTATAATGAATTCCCAACAGGAAAACAGAAGTGTACAAAGTTGAACATCAGATTTATGATATACATGGGAAGGTTCTAGTCCCAGAGAGTTTATTTTTTGTTTTATTTTTTTTTCAGAGTTTTAATTATTATGAAATTCCTAAAATATACTTTGCCATTGATAAGTATTTTCAACATTTTGAATTTTTGTTTGCTGGGTTTTTTAAAATTGGTTTGCTTGTTTTTACCTACTAAAAATATTTGAGTTTTAGTATGCACAATGCCAGGTTATGGGAATATAAGAGTGAATAAGTACATAAAATCTCTTCTGATGGGGCATACAGTTTAGGTAGTGGTGATTATAGACAAGCAAATGGAGCTACAGTAAAGGCTACTAAATAAATTCTCAGATGGCAGAGGTACAGAGTACTCCAAGGGGAAGGGAGGTGGGATAAAGAGAATACTAATACTAGATTTGGGGGGTGCCTAGGTGGCTCAGTCAGTTAAGCGTCCGGCTCTTGATTTCAGCCCAGGTCATGATCTCATGGTTTGTAAGTTCGAGCCCTGCATTGTCTGTGCTGATAGTGCAGAGCCTGTTTGGGATTCTCTCTCTTTCTCCCTCTCTCTGCTCCTCCCCTACTTTCTGTCTCTCTCTCAAAATAAATATATGAAATTTAAAACTAGATTTGGAAAAAAGGAGAAGTTCCTTAGAAGGAGACTGCTAAGTGAGCTAGAGGTGATGGGGTAGAAGGGATTGGATATTTCAATAAGAGAATAGCATTTGGTGGAAAGGCCTAAAGTGGAGGGAGCACATGATACATTTGTAGTTCAGTATGGCTGGGCCATAGAGGGAAAGATGAGAATGGCAGAAGTGAGGCAGAAGACAATCCATGGCCCAGTCATGAGAGTCTTTGGATGCTATGGCAAGGAAATTTGTCTGTCTGTCTATCTATCTATCTATCCATCTATCTGTTCATTCATTTTTGAGGAGGAGAGCATGTCCCCAGGACAGGGGCAGAGAGAGAGAGAGAGAGAGAGAGAGAGAGGGAGAGAGTGTGTGTGTGTGTGTGTCTTAAGCAGGCTCAGTGCTCAGAGCCTGATGTGGGGCTCAATCTTGAGGGGTCATGACCTTAGCTGAAATCAAGAGTCAGATACTCACCCAATTGAGCCACCCAGGCACCCCAGGGAATTTTTATTTTGTTCTGGGAGCAATGATAACCATAAAGGCTTTTAAGCAGGGAGTACTATAATCAGATTTGTGTTTTAGAATACTAAGAGGGTGGACAGTGAGGGACTGTTAATAAGACTAACATTTCAGTAATCTAAGAGGAGAGTCAGTGGCCTGAACCAGGGAATGGTAAAGATGGGATGAAAGGAAGTGCTTGGCTTCAAGAGATCCTTAAGAGTAGAATGTGCAGAACAGCATAGTTGGTAGAATCTTTCATTTTCCCTAGAAATTTCCAATATAAACTCCAAAAAATAAACCTGCTGTGTGTGGATATTTGTGTATACATAAACCTTTGTTTATAGAAAAAAAAAAAAAACCTAAGAGGATATATATGTTCAAATGTTAAAAAGTGATCATTTGTAGAAATAAATGTATGTATATATATTTCCCTCTGTTTTCTAACTTTTCTGCAGTGGAAATATATTTCTCTTGGGATTATTTTTTAAAGAGTAATAATATAATACAGATACAAGAACTCACTATCATAAAATTGTGATAATGTCTTAAATTAAGTCTCCTGAGCTAAATTTTCTACCGTACCCTGGTACCGTAACATACATACCCGATCTCAGTTCTGCAATGAGTTAAGACAAAGTCAGTGTCATTAAACAATGAAGAGTTCATTCAGATGAAGCAAATGATCGTTCCCTTAAGTTCCAGTAGAGGACCTATTTTATAGAGGCATATTATTTTCCAGAGAGTACTTATCTGACTCCAGCTCATTATAATTGTTCCCACTAATGATTAAAATCTCTCAGAGTTATGGGAAAGCTATAAGGTCCTGTATCTCTGTAATGAAAACTTACTAACACAACTGAAATAAACCAAGGGTTAAAGGTTTTGAGATTTATAATTCTACGATTCATGTATATGTGTTATACTGAAAATTAGAGCTAGCTAGAGCATTAAAAATATTCATCTAACAGTCATAAAAATTAAACTATGTGAATATTCAGGTTTTGAGAATATTTATTACTGAATCATCTATTATCTGTTTGTACCTAAACCAAGCCACAAATAGTGGTTCCTATTGATTTTAATAATAAATATGTTTAATCGAAGTACTTTGAAAATAAAAACTCCCATTATTCCTTAGTGTTACTTTAATCTGTTCAAGTCAAGAAAGTACATTTATAAATATGTATCTTCTCAGGAATTAAACTGTGTCCTATTTGCATCCCCAGAAAGAGACTAGTTTACTATTTCTCACCAGTAACATCAGGATAATCGTCTTAATTAATTTGCCAAGACATACTATAAAGTTATTAAGTGGCTGTTATTGCCATTTTATAAATGGAAAGACTTAGGGACAGAATGTGTTAGACAATTTGACAGTAGGCAAGTAATAAACCAGTGGAAAAGCTCAAGTATTTTTTAAAGACTCTGGAATTCACACTTTTTCTAGTTGCTCTAGGAATCATTGAAATCATTTTGTTATTAATATACTGCCTTACAGACATGACAAATTTTGGAAGGAGCACACATCCTCATAACTTTTCAGCTCTCTCTCTATGTTTTGTTTACTTTTTTGATATTCTTTCTAATAGGTACATTTCTTCCTTGCTCATCAAAGTTCAGTTAATTTAAGAGTAAGCTGTATAAATGACCTAATTCAATTTATTTACGTGGTTTAAGTAATATAGTAATGCTAATTTTGCTTTCTCTGGCTTTTGTTCTGTTATTATCTGAGGCCAGATTATAGTTTTTAAATATGGTGTCCTGCATTGGGTACCAGATGCGAGGGAAGCCAGTAAATAAGTTAATAATATCCAGAGAGATCCCAGCTTCAGCCGAAAATAGAAAATGCCTTCTGAGATTGTTCTAAACCACACAATAATTATAAAGCTCCATAAATTTTAAGGGGCATTTTCTCTCCTTTCTTTAACCTGTCTTAAGTGTTAGTTGTGATTCAAAGCAGAAGTGTTTCCCTCCATAATGGGGAAAAAAAAAACACAAAAAAAAACCACTACTTTTTTTTTTTTTTTTTTTTTTTTAGTAGGCTTCATGCCCAGCATGGAGCCCAAAGCAGAGCTTGAACTCACAGCCCTGAAATCAAGACCTGAGCTGAGATCAAAAGTCAGACACTTAACCAACTGAGCCCCCCAGGTGCCCCAGATCACTACTTATTTTATGATCAGTGTTTCCACGTAGGGCTGGTTGTTTAAAATTTTCCAGACTCATAGGGATTTGAACCTTATTTCTTGGTTATTCAATGAAATTGGTCATAGTAGTGTATGCTTAGTCCTGAATGTCCTTGTATTCTTTTTTATATATAATATTAAAAATTCTGTCCATGTTTCATGTCAGTGGATGGACCTGTGGATAAATGGGACTTGTTTAGAAAATGCATTGAAAGGAGGTATTTTCCCAGCCTTGAATAATTTATTTTTTTCTCCTTCCATTCTCTTGTAGAACATACTATACAGTGTTTGCTGAATATTTAATGTGTATGGCTTTAAATTGCTATTTATCTTTTTGTTTATCCCTTAATGACAAGCTTCTAAAAGTCAGAGATTCAGTCCCTTACTTGTGATGTTCCTAGGGCATGTGTCTTACATAGAGTTAGCTTTTAACAAATCATTAGGAAATTATTATTATGAAAGTTTCTCTTAACTATTAAACAATTTGAGGAATAATTTTATGTAGCTACACTGACAGAGCTTGCGTATGTATACTAACTCTTTTACTCAGTTGCCCAGTTCTTTAATGAAACTGAAGCTGGGGATAAGTCATGGAAGAGGATCATACAGCCTGCAATAAAGACAAGAAGAGCCTTAAAGGTGGCTACAGTTTCTTAATTTAATATTGTAAATGACATAGGAGTTTTTCAAATAAAACTCATTAATGTAACAAATTGAACAGTTGGTGATACTGCACATCTAATAATAGCAGCAAATGGTGCACACCTACTTTGTTAATATCCTAAGCACTTTATATTATAATATAAATTTATAGGAGAGTGGTCTGAAGCTTAGAGTGTTTAAAACTTCCACAAAGTAATTGTTAGCAGTAGATAGATTAATATTGTGTGAATTCAAAGCCAGTGATTTTAAACATCCAATTATAATCCAGTTATAATAACCAAAAATGAGAAACACTACCATTTCTTGCAAGTTTACTGAGACCAGCATTATTTTAATCTTCCTAACAATTCTCTCACAAATATTTTCTTTTTATATATGAGGAAATTGATCCCCAGTGAGATACATCCATTTGGTATACCAATTTAAAAAATAACCTATCTCAGGGGTGCTTGAATGGCTCAGTTGGTTGAGCATCCTGACTCTTGATAATGGCTTAGGTCATGATCCCAGGGTTGTGGAATCAAACCCTACGTCCGGCTCCATGCCAGCTGTGGAGCCTGCTCAAGATTCTCTGTCTCTCTCTCTTTCCTCCACTCATGCTCTCTCTTTCTCTTTAAAATAAAAAATAAATAAATAATAAAAATGAAAAATAACGTATCTCATTTAAGACTGACAGTCTAATGAATGATGATAGAACTTTTTAGATTTAATTACCAATCATTTAATTTCAAATATATTTTATACAATATTTCTTAATCTTTAGCCTTTTTTTTTGGAGGTTGCATATGAATTACACTTAATGATTTATAGCAGTGCTTTGGAGCAGTTTAAAAAGGTCCCAGCCTGGAAATGTCTGAAATGTTTGTATAGGAGTAATGTAATTTTAATATCTGGAAACCTGCTAACATATATGATAAATGTCAGTAGAAAAACATATATTTGCTGTCTTTTTTATTTACATTTTATAAAAGAAGGCATTTCTGTTATGTTAGAAAATAACCAGGATTTCTGGTTTAAAAAAAAAATCACATGTAAGTTACTATGAGTTGTAGCTTTATATGTTTTATAATACATTAATTGTTCCAGCAGCATTCAGAAACCCTAGTGTTTATGAGTATGACTTGTTATAGATTCCCATGGTCCCTCACAGCCCGAGGCCTTTGAAACAAATGAACAAGGCTTTACATAATAAACATTGAAATAAAATTTAAAATACGACCCATAACATGAGTGTGAACTTGCTTAAACTGGTTGCTTCCTGTTAGTGCATGAATTTTCAGAATGTCATTGCTAATTGTATAGGCACTTCAGAGTCTACTAGAAATAATTTCAGAACAAATCAGTGCTATATCAAAAAGAAAAATGAAAAAGTAGAAAATTTACTCAATTTTAGACCCAGGAGATGTTAGACCTTAAAGAGACCTTAGAGTTGATCTTAGCCCACCTCGCAAGTAGGGAAGTGGAATCAGCTTTCTCATGTAGGTGAAAGTCGCCAGCCATGAACCAAGGATTATAAGCTAAGGGTTTTCTCATTGAGCCCTTTTCTCTCCTTTATAATACCTCAGTAATTGCTCACTCCGACTTTAGTATAAGGCAAGAAATTAGCAGTTGAATGCCAGCTAGAGGCAGAACAATAGTATCAGGACAGTGAGAGAGTTGTACTAGAAATAAGTTCAGGCATCCCTACTCTCCTCACTCTGTGGATTTGACAACTATTATAGAATCAGGAAAGCCCCAATAATAACAACGCTTAGAGCGGAGGTCCTAAGAGATTTGCTAGGTGGATAGAGGCCATGGGAAAGCTGAGGTGGAATTGGAGAGTGGAAACAGGAAGTGATTGAGTCCATAGTAGGATATCAGAGGAATTCTTAATACTCGTTTGGAAAGCACAGCCTAAGTCTCCTCCACCCAAGAAGAAATTACTAGGTAAGTCAACTAAAAGTCACAACAGAATAAAGTAAGCAAAAGCAATGGTACAGACATAATGTGAATTAAAAATAATCCTAATAGATATCCTCAGAGAAAACAAGGAAAGAGGTTGGATTCATAAAGAAAGAGCAAATAGTTATAACCAATTGGATATATTGGGTTTGAAAAAGTACCACTTTTAAAACTAAAAAACAAAACAAAAACTATATGAGTTAAATAGCAGAATGGATGCAGCCAGAAAATGAGTTCATAATGTGGAAAATCAAATCCAGAAATTCTTCTAAAAACATCAGGAAAAGATAGTAAGATGAAAAGAATGTAAGAAAAGTCCAGAAATATGAATGATAGAAATAGATTTGTCATCATTCATCTACTAGAAGTCTTAAGAAGAGACAAGTGAACTGAGGGGAAGAGATGTTAAGTCAGTTAATAACTGGGAATTTTCTGGAATTAAAGGAAGATCTAGCAATTAAGATTTGAAGAGTTCAGAGAGAGCTGAGAGTATAGGTAGGAAGAAACCTACATCTACGCCTATTGTATTCAAATATAGAATATCAAAGCTTGAAGAAAAAAATTCTAAAAACTTTTAAGTTTAAGGAAAAACAGATAACCTATAGAGTAGCAGGAATCAGACGGGCATTAGATTTCTCAACAATAACAGATTCAAGGGGAAACTGAAATGACATCTTTGAAATCTTGAAGGAAAACAACTTTGAATATAAAATTTTATCCAATTTAACTGTTACTTAAATATGAAGGACAAGGAAGGACAGTTTCTGATATACAAGATCTCAGAAAACCTACTGTACAAAGACCTTTGCTGAAACTCTTGGAACTAGAATGTGTATAGTTTTATAGAGAAGCAATGGCTACAGGGA